>NC_065921.1:34385345-34685345 GCF_024586455.1 Bactrocera neohumeralis
TAAAACCAAAGTCAGATCAATCGGCCCAGCCGTTCTCGAGTTTTAATCAGACTAACGAACAACAATTCATATTTATTTATATAGAATAGATATTTATTTGAAATTTATAGATGAGACCCCTACCCAACTATCCGAACCGGCACCTCCGCTAAAAAGTTGCTGCGTTAGCAATTGTGCCGGTGTAGAAAAATTATTCCAATTTCCGAAAACGGAAGTTGCTAGGAATAATTGGGTTAAGGCCTGCAATCTAGAATTACCAGTAAAGAAAAATTTATATACATATTTGTGAAAAACATTTTCACACAAAAGATGTGACTTCGCACCGCATCATTAATGAAGCTCTTCCTGTGCGAAATTTAGGATTCGACGAATGTAGCCAGCAGTCATCGAATTGGGTTTTGCCGCCAGTTATAAAAACGTATGATGCAAAAAAAAACAGATATTTTAGAACCTGATGATATGTCAGTTGGAAATCCAATTGACATATCCATTGTATAACCCTACAAGTAACCAAAGAATCAGCTGTTTTCCAAGAATTTTTCACAGCTGAGATCACCTGATCGAAATCTGCCTTTTTTAGGCACAGAGATGTAATTAAAAGAAATGTAGTAGATCAACTTTTTTGTGAAAAAGTATTTGTAACGGAAAACATTAATGAAAACTTTCAAGAATATTTTTGAAACAAAAGTTTTTTGGATATTTATTGCTCTTCCTCACCACCTCTGAGGTTGCAATGTAGGCGCGCTACCGATTTTTTTGGGTGTTCGGTTCCCCAGGAGGCCTATTTTCACCCTTTTTATATTTACAGTTTTAAATCAATCTACTTATTATAAAAAATGTGACTAGAGAAAAATATATATATAAAATCAGGTACAATTCATGAATATTAATTACATTAAAAATATAACATTAACAATATATGTCAAAACAATCAACTGAAAACTATTTAACCAAAAAACCAAAATAAATATAAAAAAATCAGGTACAATTCCATTGTATGTATACATTAACAATACAAGTCAAAACAATAAACTTGTAATTATTTAAACAAAAACTAAAATAAATATAAAAAATCAGGTACAATTCAAAAACAACAACAGTAATATTCAATTCAAAACAATCTACTAAGTAATAAATAATATTTACAAAATATTCTAAATCACCCACAGCGAAATACTTCAAAGGAATAGTGGTGGAAAGAAGGGTCCTATACCTGGTACACGAAAACACTTAAAAAACAAAAAAAAAATATTAATAATAAGCGTACAAACCTAATCGCTAAAATTCTCATTTCAAAATTACAGATCAAGGTAACTTTGGAAATGCGGCCTTCGACAGACAAACTTTTTGACAAATATAAAATAATTCAGACTGACAGACATATATATATATATAAATTCCGACTCATATAGACAGACAAACGGATGTGATTACTATTTATGTGTAACACACAAGAACTTTACGTTTTTGAAATCACTTTGTTTTACTTTTTTATTAAAAGCGTTTACTAGGAAATATGTTCTAATTCTAATGAATAGACATTTTATGATATCAGAATTACAATTTTCACAACAATAGTACGGTTCTACGTTAACCATTTTTTCAAATAATATTTGGGAAAACCCGATCATATGGCAAGTAGAATCAAAATGTTGTGTATAAATATCTTCGATTTTTGATAGAAAATCTATAAATTCAAGGGGTGGTTTTACTATTTGGCAATTACTATATTGCTTTTCTGAAGTGAAGAAAAAATCTTCTTCAGTAATACCACCATCAAATCTTGGCAAGGGCATTAAACAATTATGTTGTTTAAAATATTTATAATACAAATAACCGCAAAAGTACACAAACGCATTTTTATGCAGAAAGCTGCTTTCATCTACGTCCACATTTACCTCGATTTGTATATTTTGAAATGAGGTAGAATTGGTAGGTCTTGGTAAACTTTGAAAAGTTTGCCAAGAGGTATTTTGAACCAAAGCGTCGTTGCAGGCGCTTTTGAGGGAGCTATTAGAAAATGACTCACACTGGCCAACTGGCAAGAGTTCGCAGTTCCCTTTATCTACACAACGAATATATCCTATGCCCCAGGCTTGTCTGAAAAGATATGAAAAACGCTGCGGAGTTATTCTCACATCAAATCCCCCCCCTCTGCGTATATGTCCGAAAAAATTTTCCAGTCTATCCTGAGTCAGTTTTCTAGTCATTAAATGTGTAAATCCCTTATGTGGCCAGAAGTGCCACAAACGTCTTAAGCTACTTATATTTAGAAGCCAAACTTTTATATAACTAAAAGTGTTTGTTATTTCGCGACCGAAAGAATCGTACACTTTTATGGAGTTAAGAAACTCCTCGGCTTCTTTAAGAAATTTTAATTGGTCCGCAGTTGCCGAAAAGGGTTCTTTGAAATTGCCTACTGCTCCAAAGACATTACTATTAAAAATATTGAATAATTTATCAAAAAAAAGGACAAACTCGGCTGTGTTAATAAAAGATGGAGACTTAGAAGTATTCAGTTTCCCGGAGCTATAAATGGCGAACATAGCACTTGCAACAGAATGACTAAAAACTTGAGAAGCTAATTGCACGCTCATTTTTTGAAAGGGTTTAGGGGCTATGTGTGCCGAGGTCAATTTATGGGCGCAACTAATGTCGTTTGGGGTACCATTTTCATATATCGGGTGATTTTTTAAGAGCTTGATAACTTTTTTTTTTAAAAAAACGCATAAAATTTGCAAAATCTCATCGGTTCTTTATTTGAAACGTTAGATTGGTTCATGACATTTACTTTTTGAAGATAATTTCATTTAAATGTTGACCGCGGCTGCGTCTTAGGTGGTCCATTCGGAAAGTCCAATTTTGCGCAACTTTTTCGAGCATTTCGGCCGGAATAGCCCGAATTTCTTCGGAAATGTTGTCTTCCAAAGCTGGAATAGTTGCTGGCTTATTTCTGTAGACTTTAGACTTGACGTAGCCCCACAAAAAATAGTCTAAAGGCGTTAATTCGCATGATCTTGGTGGCCAACTTACGGGTCCATTTCTTGAGATGAATTGTTCTCCGAAGTTTTCCCTCAAAATGGCCATAGAATCGCGAGCTGTGTGGCATGTAGCGCCATCTTGTTGAAACCACATGTCAACCAAGTTCAGTTCTTCCATTTTTGGCAACAAAAAGTTTGTTAGCATCGAACGATAGCGATCGCCATTCACCGTAACGTTGCGTCCAACAGCATCTTTGAAAAATACGGTCCAATGATTCCACCAGCGTACAAACCACACCAAACAGTGCATTTTTCGGGATGCATGGGCAGTTCTTGAACGGCTTCTGGTTGCTCTTCACCCCAAATGCGGCAATTTTGCTTATTTACGTAGCCATTCAACCAGAAATGAGCCTCATCGCTGAACAAAATTTGTCGATAAAAAAGCGGATTTTCTGCCAACTTTTCTAGGGCCCATTCACTGAAAATTCGACGTTGTGGCAGATCGTTCGGCTTCAGTTCTTGCACGAGCTGTATTTTATACGGTTTTACACCAAGATCTTTGCGTAAAATCTTCCATGTGGTCGAATAACACAAACCCAATTGCTGCGAACGGCGACGAATCGACATTTCACGGTCTTCAGCCACACTCTCAGAAACAGACGCAATATTCTCTTCTGTACGCACTGTACGCATTCGTGTGGTTGGTTTAATGTCCAATAAAGTAAACTGAGTGCGAAACTTGGTCACAATCGCATTAATTGTTTGCTCACTTGGTCGATTATGTAGACCATAAATCGGACGTAAAGCGCGAAACACATTTCGAACCGAACACTGATTTTGGTAATAAAATTCAATGATTTGCAAGCGTTGCTCGTTAGTAAGTCTATTCATGATGAAATGTCAAAGCATACTGAGCATCTTTCTCTTTGACACCATGTCTGAAATCCCACGTGATCTGTCAAATACTAATGCATGAAAATCCTAACCTCAAAAAAATCACCCGATATGTATATGAACGATATCCGACCATTCAACTGGGCGCCCATTTACAATGACTTTATTTTTTTTTATTTTCTAAGTTTGACTCTTGGTCGCTAACTATTTGGCAGGGACGCAATCCAATACCCTGGAGTTGACCTATGGCTTCGAATACATATTTTTTCATTATATCTCCTTTGCAAGCTTTGTGCACAAAAATATGCTAAAGGGTGGGTCCAAGTTTCTCCACCAATACCTTGGACGAAAAGTGTTAAAACACTAGAAGTTACTCGAGAGGTACGATTTTCATCACCGTAATCCTCCAACCCAATAATCCAGTCCCTATTTCTCTCATACTGAAGGTGAATTTTCAGAGACATTTCGTCACAGCATATCGAAACATATCTCTGTGCGTCAGTGAAACCACGGCTTCTCAACTCCAGGGCTTTAGTGCTGCTAAAATTGCAGCCAGGGTTACGTGGCCAACCCTGAACAAATTGTTCGAGGGTCACTTGCGATGGCCAATTAAAAATGGGCTGTAAATACCTGAACGCAATAGGTGATAAAAATTTCACAGCCAGAGCTAATGTTTTTAATTCCCTATCATATCTATAACCCTTCGAAGTACGGGGTGCATTTTTTAAACAATTTCTCACACATATCGCAAGATGTGGAGGAAGTTTGCCGCATAGCTCTGAAATTGGTCTATTTTCTTCCTGCCCTACTATAGACAAATTTTTATTATTTTCTAAAATTTCTATTTTATTCTCTAAAGCTCTCACCTTATTGCGTAAAAATTCTATTTCCTGCGATTTTTTGTCTAACTCCTCCCGATACATTCTTTTTCTAGGTGTCCCTTCTGTTAAATATTCATCTGTTTGCGTTTGCCTACTATTTGCCCAAGTGCTAACTATTTGAGAGTTACCTAAAGAGGAAGAATATGTATGATCTTCATTATATAGGGGTTGAAGGGATTTGCCCAAAGTCTCAACTTCAAACATATTAGTGTTTGAAGTCGAGACAGTTCTAATTGGAGAAGAGCTAAGATGCATCGGGTTAAAATCTGCACTACCTAATTCTATAATGTCTTGTTCGTGTTGGTCAAATACACTACCTACTTGTCCACTACAACCTATTGCCTTATCTATTCTAACTGCAGGTGATAATATCGGGTGATTTTTTAAGAGCTTGATAACTTTTTTTTAAAAAAAAACGCATAAAATTTGCAAAATCTCATCGGTTCTTTATTTGAAACGTTAGATTGGTTCATGACATTTACTTTTTGAAGATAATTTCATTTAAATGTTGACCGCGGCTGCGTCTTAGGTGGTCCATTCGGAAAGTCCAATTTTGCGCAACTTTTTCGAGCTTTTCGGCCGGAATAGCCCGAATTTCTTCGGAAATGTTGTCTTCCAAAGCTGGAATAGTTGCTGGCTTATTTCTGTAGACTTTAGACTTGACGTAGCCCCACAAAAAATAGTCTAAAGGCGTTAAATCGCATGATCTTGGTGGCCAACTTACGGGTCCATTTCTTGAGATGAATTGTTCTCCGAAGTTTTCCCTCAAAATGGCCATAGAATCGCGAGCTGTGTGGCATGTAGCGCCATCTTGTTGAAACCACATGTCAACCAAGTTCAGTTCTTCCATTTTTGGCAACAAAAAGTTTGTTAGCATCGAACGATAGCGATCGCCATTCACCGTAACGTTGCGTCCAACAGCATCTTTGAAAAATACGGTCCAATGATTCCACCAGCGTACAAACCACACCAAACAGTGCATTTTTCGGGATGCATGGGCAGTTCTTGAACGGCTTCTGGTTGCTCTTCACCCCAAATGCGGCAATTTTGCTTATTTACGTAGCCATTCAACCAGAAATGAGCTTCATCGCTGAACAAAATTTAAATTTAAGTAAAGCGCGAAACACATTTCGAACCGAACACTGATTTTGGTAATAAAATTCAATGATTTGCAAGCGTTGCTCGTTAGTAAGTCTATTCATGATATTCATCTTTCTCTTTGACACCATGTCTGAAATCCCACGTGATCTGTCAAATACTAATGCATGAAAATCCTAACCTCAAAAAAATCACCCGATACTTTTAAATTTAAATCCGGTGTAGCTGATCTGGAGATAAGCCGTCCCTTCCTCATCTTTAATGAAAAATGTCTTTGGCACGCAAATAAATATTTAGCCGTTGGATTTTTTACGTCCAACAGCTTGATCCATTCGTGCCGCCTAATTGAAATTAAACAAAAAATACGTACATTAACTAAACTAGTAAACTAACAATTTAAAAATAAACAGTTGCATCAAAAATATCACAACGACAATACAATATTAGAAACAAAACTATTAATTTAATTTAACAAATACTTTTAAATTAATTTTTTTAACATTTAGCACACGATTTTAAAACTTCACATTAATTTCACATTTTTTAACATTTAACAACACGATTTTGAAACTTCACTTTTTTATAAAATCACGATTTAGGACGACCCTATTCACGTGTTCACTTTTTTGCACTAACTTTACATATTTATTTACTTACGATAATATTTATATACATATGTACGATAATATTATGTTCATAATTATATTATTTTTATACATAAAACTCACCTGGACATTTCCCCTTCTGATGGGAAGGGATACAGCGGCACCCCCAAACTGCAACCAGCAACACACTTTCTGCAAGGCATCCTATACAAAATCAAACAACAAATATTAACAAATTGAATTAATTAATGTTACTATACTTACATACGCTGAATATCTCTTTAATCGATGATTTAATTTTCGCTAAACAAAAACTTAAAATAACTATAATAATAATATATATAATAACCTGGAGCTTCTTAAGCTTAAAAAAATGTCCGTTGAAATGACTTGACTCATTACACGGTTGCACGAAATACATAGTTTTTACACAAATATTATATAAATATTTTTCATAAAATTGGAAACATTTAATAATATATTGATACAATAATTAATATTTTGGACAAAACTGATTAAATTTAATATTTAGGAACTTAAATAATAATAAAATATTTGAATACTTTATAAAAATATTGTTAATGTTATAAATTTTAAAACCTAACACGGCAACACACTATAGCAGTTTTGAGGCATTTGAACGTTTTAGTAGTAGAATATTTGGGGGCAACCCGTACCAAGTGACTAATTATTAGGAGAATATTTGGGGGCAACCCGAACCAAGTGCCTAATTTGTAGTAGAATATTTAAGGGCAACCCGTACCAAGTGCCTAATTTGTAGTAGATTTTTGCGTATGTTTTAGTGAAAAATGAAGGATTGGTTACTTGTAGGTTTATACAATGGACATATCATTCGAAGAGTTTGAGAAATATTCACGCCTTCATGAATTAAAAATGAAGTGCAACGAAAATAAGAATATCTCCGTTTGCGACCACGAGCATTACGGTCGAGTAGCTAGGCGGTTTTAAAATAATGCTTTGAAAAAAGCCAAAAAAATTAAAGAGCTGAAAAGAAGAATTTTCTTATTGAAAAGAAAATGTCAAGCTCTGGAGAAAAATATAATTTTAACAGGAGATGCAAATAACACCTTCGCAAAAATGATTGTGAAGACGAAAAACTCCTACAACGAAAAGGAGAAGGCAATGGCGTTGAACATAAATTATGTGTCGACTAAGGCCTATAATTTTATGCGCGACGACTTGGGGTTCGCATTGCCCCACAAAAAAAACACTTTTGCGTTGGCATCCGATCCGGTATGTCTGCCCCGGTATCGACGAAAAAGTCTTGAACAATTTAAAGAAAATTGTTCAAGACTTTAAACCAGAAGAACGCACATGCCAACTAATTTTCGACGAAGTCTCAATCAGAAAATATCTGACGTACAACAAAGTACGAGATGTGATTGATGGCTTCGTCGATAATGGAGAAGGTCACCGGGAAAGTGTGATCGGCAAAAAGTGTTGTTTTTTCATGTTGAAAGGCCTAGTCGCGAAATGGAAATATGTAATTTCCTACAATGGCAAAAGATGGCGTAAGCAGCGAAAGATTGCTAAATTTGCTCCAGAGCAATTTAAACGCCTCCGAAGAAATCGGACTTAAAATTAAAACAATAGTATCTTATAAAATGCATGCGCAACATGATCATGAAGTACGACACCGAGACGCAAGATGGACTGGCTTCGTTTAAAGTAGTCCGAAAAATATTTGCCATCGATCAAGCGAACGTTAATCTTAAAATGTACCCTAAATTAACGTATTCGCATGTGTACCCCTCAAATGTGGAAAAGATGTCGGTGTCTAGAGCTACGCAAGTATTCAGCATTTCGGTCGCCGCGGCAATAGATATGGCAATGAAGCAAAATTTATTGGGCTCCGATGAGCATTTGAAAAAATGTGCCAAAGCAACCCAGCTGCTGGTCAAAAGGATGAATGACCTGTTCCACGAATGGGATTGTAAGACTCTTTACAATACAAATCCGCAAAGACGGCCAATACAAAGAAATTGTATTGATAAAATAAACAGGCTAAAAGAGCGCATCCAATACATAAAAAATATAAAAAGCCTAACAACCAAATATTGTGTCTGGATTCCTTTATATTTACAATAAATGCAATGACTGCATTGAGCGGCGATATGTTCGATGAATATTCGAATATATCATTTATACTCTTAGGGAGAATGAGCCAGGATGCACTGGAAAACTTTTTTTATAGGATTCGCGCAAGTTTGGGAGCGAACAATTATCCATCCGCACACAAAATAAAATATACAATTGTTGCAAGGCTATTGTCCATGCATATATTGCGACGCAAATTCTCGCAAACAGGCAGCAATTGCGAAGAAGACGACGACATCAACCTTGATTGGAATATTGGCCAAGAAGATGACCTTAAAGAAAAATTAAAACCGTCTGAGCAACTTGCCGTGGAACAAATATACATATGTTCCAGATGAGCAATTTGCTGAGACCGAAAAAGTAGCATAAAAACAGGTTCGTCGTTACTATACTGGATATGCGATATACCAGAAGGTCTTTTGTCGATTAAAGTGCGAGAAATGTGCCCTATTAATGCGAAAGAGGGATATCTCTTTACAAGACTCATCGGAAGCCCTTATAAGGTCAAAAAATTACAAAGGAGACAATGACCTAAGGCTGGTTAATCCCGATGATAGAGTCTTCGAAATAAGCCGCCTACAAATGAGCTGCTATAAAGAGCTCTTTATAGCAAATTCTTGCAGAGTGGGTATAAAATGTATGATTTTAGCCCAGATTACTGCAATTACACAACAGAAATACCCAGAGTGGTATAGCGAGGCAGGAGATTGCCTCGAACATAGGCACCAATTTTTGGATTTTTTAATAACAGTTTTACTGTTTAAAAACGCGAAATGGCTGGCACACCAGCAGGAAGAGCTTTATAAAAATGAAGTAAGGGCGAGGTACTACAACAAGAAACAAAAATTAAAGAAACTGGTACGATAGATTGCAGGCCATATTTGATTTTTCTAGTAACTTTCGTTGGATAAAAGGTAAAAGAAATATGTACATACAATGAAATAAAAGTATATTATTCAAATAACTAAAACACATTTTTTCCTTCTTTTTTCTCTTACTTCATTCTTCAAAAACTTAATAATGTTCCTTTTTTTTTCTTTCAGGGTAGAATTAAGTTGTAAATAGTTTGTAGTAGAAGTTTTATTATTAGTTATTGTTAGTTAGTTTTAGAATTATTAATGTAGTAAGTAGTATGTACACGTGTGCCAAGCTTTGAAAAAAGCTGGTGAAAAAGACCTAATCTCTATTGGTTAGGTTGTGTGAGAATTTGTAGTTGTAGGTAGACAAATTCTGAAATTCGTGTTTTACTAAAATTATATTTTCTTAATAACCCTATATATGTTTATTTCTAATAAAATGAATTTTATTTTTATTTTTTAGCAGTTTTTCAATAAATTTAAATAAGTTTTTTAATAAGTTTAAGTAAATTTACATGTATTTTCATTTATATTTAATTATCAATAAATTTTTTAAAAATTATTTGCCCTAGTTGTCGATTTTATTTTCTCATGCATTTCAGTCGATTTTTGTATAGAAATTTGACTGGCGTAGAAGCAAAATGCGAAACAATCATACATATGTATATTATGTCGTTTGCACATTTGTCTGTATGTTTGCGAAAGCATTGTTAATTAACAACATATAGTGCATAAGTATGTATGTAAGTTATACTTTTTTTATGAACTGTAACCTTTTTAGCAGGTGATATTAGTTATACCAACTCTATTTCTTATATATGTAACTATTTATGTAAGTTCATACTTGCGAATATTTCATTATTTTTTATTTTTTTTATTTTTTCAATTTCGTACATAGCCACACTTTCTTTCATTTCTAATTTTAACACCTTGTATTGTTCATCAGTTTCCATTTCTTTTAATTCTATATCTAATTTTTTTAACTCTACTAGTTCTGGTGCAGGAGCAGCTGGACACAGCCGAGGCAAAGGCAGGTTACTTTGAAAAAGTAACGATTGCATGGCCACACATTTCCCTCAGCTGGTAAAATGTGTCCATATAGCAATTTTTGCTGCAACTATTAAAAAATTATTTATTTACGATAAATTTAAAATTTGGTTAGTATTTATTATATTCGATGGACCTGCCGTCAGCTTCATCTTGTAGTCCTGCACCCGTTGACCCGAGCCAGTTAAAGCGCCCATACACGAGCACACAAGTTCGATTTTGCGCTTGCGGAATAACATTTATCGATGTATGGGCTTGTTCAGCGTAACCGATCCAGAAACCGAAAATGTTTGATTTTCCACAAAACGATCGGTGCGCGAACATGTTTATCGTGTATGGCGTTGTCGGCGCACTTCAAATAAGAGAATGCCAAGTGTTAATGGGAGAGCCTGCTTTCCAAAAACCGCGAAATTTCTAGGCTTTATAGTTCTATATTTGAAAATCTTTAAAATTTTTTCCCATAAATACGAAATCTTTGATATTCTGCCTTTGGGAAGCAATTACCCGATGCATCTCGCATGTACATTTTTCGGACGGCGGGCAGGATGTAGGTCGCAATTTCAAACGGAAACAAAAAATTCAAAGAGATTCATATTTTTTATTAATTTATCTTCTAGTTAAACTAAGAAAATTCCAAAAAAAGTGTAAAAATTAAAATTTTATTAAAAATTGAATAAGTAGTGGCTTTTCAAAAGAATTTTATTTTATGCTGTTTAAAAATATACAATTAAAACTTGGCTTTTCTTAATATTTTTTTAGTTTAAATATAAGATAATTTTATGTCAATGATAATAATTCCATACGATATAGTTTTTTTTTCTATCCTGCCCGCCAATTAAGAATAATCGTATTTCTTATAATGAAAAACAGAAATCACTTGCGAATGTTTCAAAGTTTTAATTTTTTTTGCCAAGCGCTCATACATAGCTTAAGAAAAATAAAAGTTGGAATCACTTTATTAACGAAATACTATATGAATTTAGAAACGCTACATTAGAAAGTTTAAGAAAACGCAAAAAGTATTGTGTGTATTATGGGCAATTTCCACCTCGAATTAAAAATGATGCACTTGTGTGCTCCTGCTATTATTGGCTTAACGGTACTGCGACTTCAAATGCCAGACTTTCCACCGCACTAGATCCCATGAGACATCCAACTGCAATTTGGGCAAAACTCGTTTATGAAACAATTGCGCAGTTGCTTTCTGAAAAGATAGAAAACCGAAATAGATTGAAAATAAAAAAAAAAAGTATAAACTACCTCAAATTCCACCTCTTCCATTAAAAACTCTATAATGAGTGCGCCTCACTCCCCTTCCACTTCTTGTTTGGCTGCTGCCTTTTACTCTTCGCTAGGGACGCAACTTCAGTATTCCTTCTTATGGAAAACTATAAAATTTCTTTAGAATTCAAAGTGAAATTATTAAATCTATTTAAAACTTACCTTCCTCAACAAGAAACAGGGTTGCAATTATATGTAGAGAACGCTTTTAATAGAGAAAGTTCACGGCGCGAAGAACGTAAAAATATGTTTAGCTAACTCGGTCGAGATTATTGATTTTTTCTATTATTTATTGGAAATTTAACAATTTCAAAATTTTAATAAAATGAAATAAGTTAATAAAAAAATTAAATAATGTCGAATTACAAAATTGTCCATTTAAAATGAAAATTTCTCTCACGACTTATTGATTAAAATTAGTCATTTAATTTCACCTGCTTTTTTAAACACAATTTAATTGCCAAGAGAATACGCTACCTGCCAAAAAGAAAGCATATCCCGTATAAGACTTTCTGTCCGTAGCGTCGCTACCCAAATTAGCATCTGTATAGCCTTCAATCTGAATAATGCAATTTATAATCACTTGTTTTATTTAAATATCGTAATATATGTTTGGCTCCTTTTTCGTGTTCGATGTGTGGATCTTTATTACGCTGTGATAATTTAGAAACAGCGTGTAAAATGTCGGGTCTTGTTAAAATTTCTAAATATGTACATACGCGAACCAATAGTGACTGATATTTCATTTGATCAACTTTCTTGCAATTTTCGTTGTTGCATTTAACTTGAATTTTAGGTTCAAGAGTTGTTACAACTGGCCTACAATTAATCTTTGTGTCTTCGTCATTGCTTTGGTGCATTTTTCGCAATGGATTTTACACAAAATTTTCTGGTAAATACCATAACCAGTGTAATACCGCTTGATCTGGATATCAGCTTTGTCATCTTCTTCAACGAAATTTTCCTCTGGAATAGTGAAAGATTCCAGGTCGAGTTGCTCAGATTCCTGTTCGTTTCCCTGTACATCAAGATGACGATCTTCGCGGCCTAGGTTCCAATCTAAATTTATCTAGATCATCGAAAAGATCATTCATTTTTTTAATGAATAACTGGGTAGGCTGTGCACATTTTAATAAATATTCGTCGGAGCCGAATAGACTTTGGCTATATGCCATTTCAATGCCAGCAGCAACCGAATTGCTCAGAACTTGAGTTGCATGTTTTACCGACATTTTTTTCAAACACGCTGGGATACACGTGGGCCTTTGTAAGTTTTGGGCATATTTTAAAATGAATATTGCTCTAATCGATAGAGTAAAGTTTTTCTTATAACTTTGAAGAATAATATCATATTTCATAAATGTATAACGGACGAAGCCAAAAATATGGCAGTAGTCATAAAAACAATACATGTAAGTATCTTTAAATCTTCGTGCAAAAAAAAGGAGTTTTCTTCAGAAATTCTTAAAGAATTCATAAGTGAGGTATTTGGGGACCTTGATCACAGACTAAAACTTTTACGTTTAGACCAATTGACTTTAGTGCTGCGATGTTCTTATTTAAAATTTCTTCCAATTTGAATGTAGAAGTCCATTTTTGGAAATATAATATGGAAACACACATTTCCAATTGGAACTCAACCATTTTGTCATAAAAAACAACACTTACTACGTAATTTCATATCACGATGGCCTTCACCATCATCTATAAACCCATCAATAACATTTCAACCTCTATTATATTTATGTTGGGTCGGACTTAATTGATATTTCTTTTAAAACGGACATTTTTTTGCAATTTTTTTTCTATATTTCTCAAAACATTCTCATCGAATCCAGGGACAACATACTTTATGGAGCGCCATCGCAAAAGAGATAAAATTAAGTATATGTATGATTTATTGGACGTGCAATTAATAATTTGTGCCACTGTCCTTTCATCGTCACTGAAAATAGTGCGCTTCGTGACGATCATTTCAGCGAATAGTACAGCGTTAAAACTTGAATTTACATCCGCATCTATTGCACATATTAAATATGTTTCGAATTCCCTCAAAGTTATGTCGTCCTTCTCTTCTTTACTTCCTACAGCTACCTCAGGGCGACCATAAGTTTTAGTAACGGGCGGGCACACCCAGATAAAGTTAGCACTAGATGAGCTACGACTAAGTGCTGAACCTAATCTGAAGCAGGGAAAAGCCCTGGGCAATAGTTTGAACTTGGTAACGTACTGCGAATCGAAATGGTTTCGACAAATAAAAAGGGTATCGGAAGGCGACACAACTAAGTTGCTAGCCTTTTCCCAACTTTGTCGAACATCTTCCTCTTTAGGAAATTTATAAAGCGCTTTCTGCCTGTTAGCGCAATTGGAAATGCAGCATCTTCGAACTGGCAATTGGGTCGTCCACAAATGCCAAGGAGGTTCATCGTATCCTATTTACGTACATTTAAATTTTTTTGTTTTAATTTTTCTACATTTTTTCTATTTTTGTAACTTTTTTTAAGTAGAACCCGGAAATATGATCATATTCTCTGGTGGTACTGAAACCTAGAATATTTGAGCGACGCTGTTGTAAAGCGATTAAGTTTAAGCAGCTCACCAAAAATATGCGCTTAAAAGTATGCAACATCTAAATATACATAACTAGTTTTGGTGACATTTGAATAGCATACTGAGTTGGGCATCGACCGTTCAATAGATTCAAGGTTGTATTTATAAATATTCTTCTTCTTTTTAAATACTGTATTTAAATATAACCGAACAAAAAAAATAAGTTAAACTGAAGTAAAAAGCAATATATTTTTCTAATGAAGTTGAAAAAATGTGATTATTTTTCATGTGTAAACTCATTCTTGACAAACTGTACTTAAATACAAACTAACTTTCCACTGTTTCTTATCCTAATTATAATAATATACTTATGTCAACTATTTGATCACATACATTTCCAAAAACACACATTTCGTCCACAAATGCCAAGGAGGTTCATAGTATCCTAATTACCTACATTTCAATTTTTTTTAATTTTTCTACATTTTTTCTATTTTTGTAACTTTTTTTAAGTAGTAGCCAGAGAATATGATCATTTTCTCTGGTGGTACTGAAACCTAGAATATTTGAGCGACGCTGTTGTAAGGCGATTAAGTTTAAGCAGCTCACCAAAAATATGCGCTTAAAAGTATGCAACATCGAAATATACAAAACTAGTTTTGGTGACATTTGAATAGCATACTGAGTTGGGCATCGACCGTTCATTAGAATCAAGGTTGTATTTATAAATATTCTTCTTCTTCTTTTTAAATACTGTATTTAAATATAACCGAACAAAAAAAAATAAGTTAAACTGAAGTAAAAAGCAATATATTTTTCTAATGAAGTTAAAAAAATTTGATTATTTACTCATTCTTGACAAACCGTACTTAAATACAAACTAACTTTCCACTGTTTCTTATCCTAATTATAATAATATACTTATGTATGTCAACTATTTGATCACATACATTTCCAAACTATTTTGTTCTTTTTTATTTAAATAAACTTTTGAATAAAAGAGATAAGTTCACTAAGTAGGCCTATGCAAGGACAGTTAGTAAATGCGGAATTACCCAAAATATGCCGTTACTTTTCAGAGAATATTTATAAATGTAGACAAAGGCCATGTGATCAATTAGTTGACTTTGTGAAGTAAATGGGTATTGATCGCCGTAATATTGCTCTGAAATTCAAGTATTTCTTTTCAAAAGGCTTATTCATTTAAACACAACTCATAGAGAAATTGCAAGACTCGTTGGTGTTTCTGTAGGCGTGATTTCAAAAATAAGACAATCAATGAGCCCTTTGTGTAAAAAACCCTCCTGGACGAAAGCCAATTTTGAATGCCACCCTGGAAAGGCGCATTGTTAGGCAGATAAAGTTTGGTGTGCATGAGAATGCAAAAATAAACCGTCTGGGAAAAGATGGGCGTCAATGGATTTGGAGAAAACCCCGAGAACCTTTGACTAGCCGTATTGTTCAACCAACGATCAAGTTTGGAGGCGGTAATGTAATGATGTGGGGGTGTAGGAGAGTGCGTAAGAGTTACCGCACGAATGGATGCCAAACAATATGTCGATATCCTTCAACAAGGTTTGTGCAAAAGCCACTTTGCGGTACCACTTAACACCTCTTCTGAGAGTGGTGGCGTAGGAGGTCATTTGATCGGATATATCAACACCTAATTTGGCTTTATTGTAATCAATAACAGCAAGAGGTTTTTCAATAGCTCGTTGTCTTCGCTTCCTGGTGGATGGTGGATTGTTGGTACTGGTGGATGGTTCATTACTGTCTACATTTGGATGGCTCGACGTGGCTACCATTACAGGGGGGTGTTTCGTCGAAAGAATCCTAACATATCTGGTATCCTTCCACTTTAACACAACCACTCCATTTCCCTCCTCACGGGCTACCATCTCGCCTCTTTTCAGATTAGCTTTCATAACTTCTGCCGGACAATTCTTTTTGTTGGCCCGTAATGTTCCAACAAGGTGGGTATTTTGATGTAGCATGGAACGCGCAAGTTCATAACTAGGATAATAGTTAACCACATAAAGGGTACGGCCTTCTCCTTTCAGAAGACAAAAAAGTTCTTCACAAACTTTTTGTGCGAGACCAGTTTCTCTCACGCCTGTGGCGCTGCTGCCCGATGTCCCCACCGAATTCTGTATCTAATACATAGAAAACAAGAACTTTTCCACCAACCAGAAAACATCTGCCTATAAATACATACATACCCTGCCAACCAATGAATCAGTAGGTAGTAAAGTGGGTAGAATGCCATATGCCGCGTGAAGATTTTACTCAGCTTTCCCCTCACACGTACGTATACATGTGATCATACATCTCTGTTGCGCTCATTTATGCTGGTATTGTCACTGGCGAATGAATGCATTGGCGAGTCGAATGTTTTAGGCGAAAATTCGCCATGTTCATATTGTGACTGGCGAATGAACACATTCGCTCAACTTTTTTGTTGCCATACTAAAATAATTGAGAAATGTCACACGAGTTCATCCGAAATTGACATATTTGACGTATTATTGTTGTTTTGAAATTTTATTATTTGTTGATGTGGTAGCACCACTGGAACCAGTTGAAGTTTAGTTTTATTTAAATTTTTTCTATATGTCGCCTATTTTTTTTTTCTTTATTTTCTTCCTTCTTTCATTTTATAAAGCGCCAATTTTTCATTTTTTAATTCGTAAATTTTTCTGTTGTACGTTTTCTCCATTTTTAATTAGATTCTCGAATCAAATAAACGTTCGCCAAATTTTGACAGTTGAGGCGAAGCGAATTTTATAAATTCGCAAGTGACAATACCAAATATTCATGTTCGCTAGTTCTTAGAATTTACTGTGCGCTCGCTACTCACAATTCGAAATAGCGAAATTCGCCTAAAATTTCATTCGCTTCGCTAGTGACAATACCAGCATCAGCAGTGTCATATAAAAAAAGTATATCTGTCCTGCTCTAATATCCCCAATCAACGGCTGATGCAAGGTTGCATTTTAAACAGCTGATGCAGGGTTGCAAAACTTTTTAATTTTTAAAATATTAATTTTATAATTTTAATACATATTTACATAAATTTTATTATAATTAAATAAATTAAAGCAAACATTGCTATTTACATAGTATATTTAATTAAAAAAAATATAATTATGATCTGAAAAAAGATTATAAAAGACAAATATCTGAAATAAAATAAAGGTCATTAAAACCTGAAAAGAAGGAATAATTAAATAAAAATAATAATAACACCTGAAAGAAAAGATAAATATTATTTGATCATTTTCCATCCTGTCTGTAGAATTCCAACTACATAGCCCGGGTACACTTTTTTAATGTCCATAAGCATTTCCATTATCTGAGATCCTAGCTCATCACGATACTTCTTCTCGGGGAAGTTTTGGCGATAATCAAAAAGAGCCATGTATTGATGGAGAAGTTTTGGACTCGGACGACTTTTAATTTTTCAACCAACGATTTCTGCATTCCAAATCGTTGATTGTGTTTTCGGGATTACCTTGCTCAACATACTCACTATTACTGTGATTGGTGGTTAAGCAAGTGGTATTCTCACCAAAAATTCGTGGTATTCCATGATACTGCTTTCCACCATCAGTCCAGATGCGGGTAGTTTCTGGATGAACGAATTTTTTAATGTAAGGCCACAAATCTGCTTTGCGTTTTTCCATTCACTCGGGAAAAAGCGGCATAGACAAGCTGGTAGTCAAGGGTGTTGTGAAATCCAAGACAGAGTTGCTTAGCTGTCAGAATTGCAAAAAAATTCTGATTTTCATTGGTGTCACAGAATCTGATTGGATTTTCGTCTTTTTGAACATACGCAAAACCAATATTCGAATCAGCTGTGTACTAATGTGACAACTTGCAAATGAATACATTTGAAAGCAATCCTATTAAAGTTTTTTAATGAGTTCTGAATTAAAGAAAGATTTTTAGAGATAACATTTATCGAATGAATAAAGACGCTTTTGGGTGTTAAATTACGTTTTGTATATTTAACCTTTATGTCAACAGAGCGTTACCCTGGTAACTTTTTTGCCTTTAAAGTGCCATATCACTGGATCCGTAAGTCCGATCAACTTGAAGTTTCATGATTGCCTAGTCTGAAGGGTTTTACGTATTGTGGTTAAATCTGAGCCGGACTGGACCACTTGGAACTGAGATATGACCAAAAACTAACAACTAACCATTACGTCAACAGAGAGCATACCCGGGTAACACATTGAATTTTCAAGCAACAATACTGAAAAAAGCGAAAAAATACATTTTTTTTGAAATTCATTAATTTTTATTTAATTTATTAATAATAATATTATTTAATTTGACAATAAATTGAAAATTAAAATAATTTTATTACTATTTATGGGCAATTCAGGCAGCGCGGCATATCCTTTGAGTGCTCTGAACAAATTGGCTTGCCGCAGAATGAGCATGCTTTTCGAGTCTGGCGTCTTCTGAGGCATAAGTAGCAGGAACCCCTCAACCTTAGTCGACCAGTGTTGTCCCGCTCCTCTGCATCTGGTGGTGCCGTTGCCAGTCGCAAAGGTGCACCAGTTATAGCTTCTATTGCGTTGCGCGTTGAGAAAATTTAAGATATTTGCGGATTGGTGCACCTGACATCTACCTCCGCACGGGCCAGTTGCTCGCTGAGATTGTGCAGAAATTCCCTGCGCCGTGCTGTTGACACCTTCATGTGTGGACACCTCCATGTAAATAATATATGCGGCAAAGGCTGCGACATCCAGAATATTATAAAAAAACGCCAAAGGCCATCTATTTGTACGCCGTTTGGTGGAATACTCAGCAAGGCATTTGTCCATATTGTCAATACCACCTTTGTACTTGTTGTAATCCATTATCATAGCTGGTTTACGTCTATAGTGCATTGTAGATAGAAGCACAACAGCTTTGTTCTTTTTAGGAACATATGAGCACATGGCAACGCTCTCACTGAATGCAAATATGGTGGATTCTGGTTGGCGCCCTTTTGCAATGGACAATTGTTTTGGCACAAATCTGCGGCGCTTATTGACTGTGCCCAGTATGGACAATTTGTAATCGTTCATCAATTGTTTGCTAAGTTGTGTGTTGTGAAAAAGTTGTCACAAACAATGTTGCGTCCACTTCCACGCATAAGTCTTTGACCACTCTTTCACCCACATTTCCCTCACGTTCGCCGAACGCTGCCTTTCCTGTGTAGATTTGGCCTTTGAGTGGATACGACGTAATCGAGTCGCACATCCACCACACTTTTATGCCGCATTTGGCTGGCTTTGAAGGAATATATTGCGTAAAGCCAGTGCCTCCGCGGAACGGGTACAGCTGCTCATCAATTGTCACGTTGGCTGATGCGGTGTAATATTTTCGTAAATTGCTATTCAGCATCACAAATATGTCAGATATGGCAGCCGCTTTGTCATATTGTTTGCGATGCACCCGCGTGATTCCATTATCAAAACGGATGAAACGACTTATTTCCCAAAATCGTCTGACGCTCATTGAAGCTCGAAACAGTGGATGTGCAGTTGTCTTCCACAAATCTTTTGTGTGAACGTAGCCAGAGTGAGAAACGCCACCAAGCAGCAACGATCCCAAAGATGCGTCGAATTCTGTTTCCAAACACGTCGTTCTGAAGTTGGGTTGCATTCATTTATCATATCAAACACTGTATTGGCTTTTCTGTTTGTTTCACGGATTATTACGTCACACATTTCGTTTGTCATTATTAGCTTGAACGTTTCCATTATAGTTTTACCATCAGTTAGGCGACTTGGCCCGTTCACTCCAGATCTTAGCACGTTGTCCGCTCTTACTCTGGTGTTTTGTGGTTGTGTGCCACTGCTCGTGTAACTAGCAGAATTTCCTAGTTCCACTGGCTCTTCATCTATATCATCGTCACTATCATACTCTGGATTGTATTCAGGCGGCTGTACGTCTTCCACATCAGAGTCAGCTGAATTTATAACAGGTTCATTGTCGTTTTCATTTTCAAATGTCATAGGCTCTTCATCGCTATCTGTAGTGCGTTTCTGTAACCCATTTCGATCGATGTTCTCGACTCAAATTCTCGATTTGACGTCACTCTCACTCAATGTGTTTCTGTAAAATAATTACTCGATTCAATCGATAGTCAGCTGATATGTTCCATTCCATTTCAGTAGGAATGCTAAGAATGAAATACTGTCGATTGGTTTTCTCACTTCCATTTGAGTTGATGACAAACAAATTTTTCGTTAAATTCAAAATGGAATTCGTTGAATTTAAAGCAAATGTAAGTATATTTTTGTTAAGTATTATATATGAATAGTTAAAAAAGATTTGATGCATTTTCTTTACAGAGAAATACGTCGGGCGTGCTACAAATGGCCAAAAGAGGCGGTTACTGCACTTAATGCAGCAGCACCGCAGCGTTGGAAGGGGCCAATTTCAGAAACCAAATTCAAAGAAGGAGCACGAAGAGGTTTGGGCAGCCGTTGCTGCTGAATTAAATGCATTGGGAGGGTCCCACAAGTCCCCTAATCAGTGGAAAAAGGTAAAACTAAAATATTATTGTGTATAGCATTACAATTTACATATGTGTGTTGGTTTTTTTTAGTGTTGGATAGACTGGAAATCGGCAGTCAAGAAGCTGCACAATGCCCACAGAGCGTTCGCCAGACGAACTGGAAACCTGTCGTTGCAGGACGGTTCAGAACCGTTGGATGCCATGGACCGGGAAATTCTGAAGTTTTTTTCCAGCGACATGGTGGACGGTGATGGGCTCACTCCCGAAATTGGTTTGTCGGTGAGTAACGTCTGTCAAAATTTAAAGTTGTGATTATAAATGTGATAATAAAATTGGTGTATATTGCAGACAACTGCTGAAATGGTCGATGTTACGATTGAGGATGAGGGTGATGCTACTGCCAACATTGGGTTAGACGTAAGTAACATATTACAAAACTAAAAACTAAGCTATTTAGTGATCCGTTCGGAATTCTAGGCAAACGCGGACAGTTTGGGCATCTTCGAAGTGGAGGCACTTGAAGAGGTTGCAATGGGTCAGGTGCTTGAGGTTGTGCCAAACAAACAGCAACCCAAACAGCGCACAAACCAAAGCTGTATGGAAGAGGCGACCAGCTGAAAGAGATTTTGGAGAGACAGCACAAGGAGCACATGGGTGTTTTAAACGGAATACACGATACCCTGAAAGCTCTGTTGGAAACCATGACGGGAGGTAACAATTTGCGGTAAAATTTGTACGTTCTTTAAATCTGATAAATATTCCTTTTCTTCTAGCGACTGTTGCATAAGGAGTAGGCGTATGTACACTGTTTACACGGGGGCAAGAAAAAATACTTTTATATTTTTCAATACAATTTACTTTAATTAAAAATATGAATTTTGACACTTCACATTTAACAATAAAAATGTATGATAAGTATATAAAGTTGGTTGTTGAATGATGAATGCATGATTGATCCGATTTAGTATACGAGTATGTAGTTAATTGCAGCGCGCGGGTTGGGTGTCGAAACAACGAAAAAATGATGTGCGAAGTGTCGATGACGAATGTTGACGTGTGAATTGTCCGTAAGCGATTGTCCATTTCCTTTTTGTTAGGTTGATGGTGTATGGTGACGTCGTGCGGTGATCGCTGGCATGGAGATGCTTAAGTCATTTAAACATACACCAATTTGCAAACAGTATCATTTGGAGTGTTCCTCATATTTTTCTGAACACCACTGTATGTGAATTAACTACAAAAGTGGTTTCTTAAAATAGTATTTCGTATAGCTCTTCCTTCATTTAAAATGTTAAGTAATGCACCATTGTCTCCATGCGGAGAAATTTCAAGTGGATCAACTTCAGGAAGCGGAAAATTATATCTCTTTCGAATATTACGTAGCGTACAGCATGCATTAATTATTGATCCTGCAAATGAGGGGTTCACCATTAGGCCACGGTCTTAGGAAAGGCACCCAAATAATTTTTTTTAAAACTCCATTAAGGCGTTCTACACAATTTCGAGCTCGTACGTGAGAATCGTTGTATCTTTGCTGGCTAATACTCTCTACATTTCTGAATGGAGTCATTAGCCACGGCTGCAACGGATATCCAGATTCTCCAAGCAACCATCCTGTGGACCCATTCGCAGTGTACTCATTCAGCATATGGGACTTTAGTGTACTGCTTTCCCATATGTAGGCGTCGTGCCCACTTCCCCCATATCTTGCAAAGCACGCCAGGATATTTAAATCAAAGTCGCACACTAATTGCACATTTTTGGAAAAATATCCTTTTCGATTAATGTAGAAGTGTTCTACTGCAAGTGGTGGCTTCTTAATTTTGACGTGAGTGCAGTCAATCGCTCCTAAGATGCCAGGAAATCCAGTAGCAGTGAAGAACCTGGAAGTGAACATAAACATAAGACAGCTATAAATAACCATTAATCTTCAAGATTATAACACTTCACTTGCCGTTGCTTCGCAATATTCTGTTGCTCTAAGTTAGTTGGAAAAATGATGTAACGTTGCGCCATATGATTTTGCAAAATCTCTGCAATTTGATGCACTATGCGGCTTACCATGGTCTTACTTATAGGGCAAACAAAATCCTGACCTACGTCCCTAAGAAATGATCCTGTAGCATAGTAATGCAGCGCTACACACAACCTAGTGGAGTTTAGAATAAATGTACTTCTTACTGCTGTGTCCATAAAACGCTCGATTTCCACAAGGGGTGCCCGTGCTGCAGTTCTGCTGAAGCGGAATAACTCAAGAAAACGCGGCTCGAGAATGCTGAATGGATCTGTCGAGTCCCTTAAAGTTCGCCTTTGTATTCGCAACATATACCTTCTGACATGCCGTATGGCGAGCGTTATTACCAATAAACTCATAGCTGAGACACATTCATAAGAATTAAATATTTGTGCACACATTTCTATGATGCTTACTTTTCTCAATAATAGTTTCTCAAACATGAAGATGTCAGTCTGATTCGATAGATTTCTTGTCGTTTGGCGTTCCATTTCTCTCACTGTTTCATATTTTGTTGACTTATGCTTACAGAAACACTCGTTCTCGATCAATCGACTAATTTGGATCGAATCGAAAAGACGTCACTATAATCGAGTATATTGTCGATTCCGTACAGAAACGCACTACTGGACACCCATACTCCTCTCTTCTCTCCCAGATATTTTCATGAGATTCATATTCAAATTCAGGCTCTAATCAATCTCCATCTGCCATTTTGTAATTATTTTTGCACAACACAATCTTTACTTTTCACTTTGAAATTAAAAATGTAACTGCAAACATGTACAAATGTGAAGCGAACCTCCTTTTCACCTTACGCTACACTAATCTTCATACAAAATGTATGGCTTACCCGGGTATGCTGTCTGTTGACGTGCGTATGTAATTTCTCTGTTGACATAAAGGTTAAAATATTTAGATATCCGGATTTTATTTTTTCAAAACCTCAATAGTTTAGACATTTCGTATTTTATTCTTATGTCTTCCCCTATAGAAATATAGATAAAATAATTCGAAATAATAAAATAACTTGATTTCTTAACTTACATTTGAAATCTGTCAGCGACTATCTTCTTGCTTTGTTTCTGATAGCAAAACCGATAAAATTGGTTTCCGTGACACTCAAAACCGATACAAATTCTGTTTCGAATATCAAACCAATAATATCTGAATTCATGACACTTATAACTTTTTTTGATCGGTTTCATTTCTGATTCCGACAACTATCAGATTCCACAACAACCCTGAGTAAAATTTGTTTATTTATTAAAGAAAAAAAGTGAAATAAAAATGAATAGGATAAGTTATTGATGGCAATTTTAGTATTTTTGGAAAACCAATATAAATTTAACGAAAAAATTCGTTTATTATTAACTTTGTTAAAAGATAATAGAGTGAAATTAAAAGCAATAATTGATTGTTATGCGTAAAAAGTGTGCGAAAAAGTTAAGAGTATTGGAAAAATGGATAGCAAACTGTACGTTGTTCATTTTCTGCAATCTAAAAATATTAAAATTTGTTTTTGTTAGTATACTTGCCATAATTTATTTAGCAATACAAAACTGCTTACCTCTGATCCTCTAAACGCAAAGGAGGCGGCAGACTTCAAGCGACATTTGTCAAAAAATGGCAAAAGTCGGCCATTTTTGAGCAGTTTTCCTCGCCCTCGGCCTCGTTACATAGTATTCCTAACACAGCTATTGTCATTTGTTCGGTTAAACGGCCACGATTGCACTTACATTTCGTTAGAAACGTCTCGTTAATCTGCACCGTTTTCCTTTTTCCACCGAGACCAAAATCTGAATTGGAACATACAGTTACTCACAAAAATGAGTATACACCGGAGTTCGTTAAAGAAATACACAAGCTATGGAAAATTTAGTGAATATATTTGAATTTTTTTGATGCACATTTAAAGTTTGAACTCTTATCGACTATATTTGAACATAAATTAATTCATTTATTTAACATTAAGCAAAAACTTATGCAAAAAACTATAATTATTGACAAATTCAGGTCACAAAATTGAGTATACGCTCCATGGAAAATAACTATTTTATCCGCTTAACTTTTGTTTTTCTTTAATTTAATAGGCTGTGGGTCCACCTGCTGCATCTATTACAGCTTGCATCCGCCTAGGCATCGATTCTACTAGTTTTTTGGTAAAATTAGGTGATATTTCACCCCATATCCTGGTAATCTCCTTTTTTAGGTCTTCTTTGGTACGGGGACTGGATTTTTTCAGCTCAGATTTCAGTTCTCCCCATAAGTGCTCTATAGGGTTCATATCAGGTGATTGTGGGGGAGTCTTAAGCTGTTTTGGAGCGTTATAAAGCAACCATTCTTTAACTATCATCGCTGTGTGTTCTGGATCGTTGTCTTGTTGGACCAAAACACTGACGGAAGCTTTATTTTCTCCATGCTTGTACGTAAATTTGACTTCAGGATATTCAAATAAATCTCCTTGGTCATGTTGCATTCAATAAATTGCATGGTGCCCACTCCATTAGCTCCCATAGACCCCCACAGCATAACTGAACCACCGCCATGTTTCACTGTTCCAACTAAATTTTTACTTCTTAGCTCCGTGTTTGGCTTTCTCCATACAACTTGTCGTCCATCAGATCCCCAAATGTTAATTTTTGTTTCGTCAGTGAACATTACACTTTCCCAGAAACTTAAAGGCTTATCAACATGAGCTTTAGCAAATTCAAGCCTTTTTTTCTTATTTACGATAGAGATAAATGTCTTTTTACGTGCTATCCGACCATGTAAATTATTTTTTCGAAGAACACGACGAACTTTTTCAGTTGATATTTCTTTATTTATTGTTTTTGACACTTCAACCGTTAATTTGGGAACACTTATCTTTGGGTTTAATTCCAATTTACGTACAATATTACGCTCATCAACATCAGTCAAAATTTTTTTTCTGCCTCTCCCACCGGAATTTCGCAATGTTCCTTCATATCTCCATTTATTTATTATTTTTTGGACTGTGCAATGGGGTCTACCAATAATTTGACCAATTTGTCTGTACGATTTACTTTCACAGCACAATTTTATCACTAATTCCCTTATTTCAATGGTTGTCTCCTTCCTAGTACCAGCCATGGCGAAAAGAATGCACAAAATACAATAAATTGCGTATCTAACGATAATACAACACAAAAACTTTGAAACGTATTTAAATACGAGCGTGATCACATAACTGTAAAAAGATAACTAGAGATGCCACATATAAAATGCAAATGTATACTCAATTTTGTGACCCAATTTTATCAATGAATTTAGTTTTTTGTTTAAGTATTTGGTTAATGTTAAGAAAAAATGTAGAATTATAGTTACTAAGATTTCTATTTCCAAATGTGCATCAAAAAAATGCATACATACAGTGTATCACAGAAATAAGTATGCACTATATATTGGCGTATTTTGTTTTTTTTTTGCAAAAACAACTACTCATAATATTGCCTTCACGAATATGACAAATTTATATCATTGACATATTCCGTTATTAAAAACCGTTAGATTTTCTCTGTAAAAAGCGAAAATCATGTCACATAAATAAGTATGCAGTTTACCATTTCAGTATTGTTTCGATTGATACACAGTGTTTATACGTTTTGAAGCAATAAGTATTGTTTTTTTTTATAAAATAATAATTTTCCGAAGTTTTCATTAAATTTCATCGTTAATTGCAATTACATTTTGATCATGGAGCCGCCCGTCAAGGAACTATCACAAAATTTGAAAGGTGCTATTATAAAACTATGTAAAGAAAACAAAAGTCAGAGGCAAATTGGAAAACTAATAAATAAAAGTAATTCTAATATTCAAAAAATAGTAGAAAAATACAAAAAAGAGGTCAATACAAAAAATAAGGAAAGATCTGGACGACAAGGATCGGTACATTATCACACACAAGATACAGGCTAATCTGAAGTAAAGTGTTCCAAAAGTGCGAACTGAAATTAAAAATGAGACCAGTAAAACCTGCCATCCTCAAACTAATAGTCAAGTGCTGTATGATACAGGTTCGCATGGTCGTAATGTCCGTAAAAAGCCATTCATAAGCAACATTAACAGACAAAAAAGATTAAACTTTGTGAAAGCACGAAAGTAAACATAGAGAATATTTCTGGAATTCTGTTATTTTCTTAGATGAAAGTAATTATACATTTTTGGATCAGATGGACATGAAAAAGTATGGAGAAAAGTAAATACTGAGCTTGATTCACGGAATATGGCTGCCTTGGTAAAACATGTTGGTAGGTCGCTCATGGTTTGGGGGTGCATGGCACCAACTGGTGTAAGGAATCTTGTATTCATTGAGCATAAAATAAACAAATATTATCACCTTAATATATTAATATCGAATTTAAACGATAGTGCGGCCAAATTGGGACTTGAAGGATCATTTGTCTTCCAACAGGGCAATAATCCAAAACGCTCCGCTTACATTGTTAAGGAATTGCTACTTTACAAGACTCCAAACAATTAAAAACACCAACCCAATCTCTTGATGTGAACCCTATCGAACATTTGGGTCATTTTAGAGAGAGAAATATCAGAAGACACCAAATAACCAGCAAAGAATCTTTGATATCTGCTTTAATCGAAGAGTGGGGCAAGATTCCAACTTCAGTGACCCAAAAACTGGTAAAGTCCATGCCATCCGGATTGAATGCAATAAAAAAATCCAAAAGCTATCCAATAAAATATTAACAGCCCATCAAAGCTCAAAAATAAAACCGTTGGAACTTTTTCTTTGGAATGTATTACTATTGCATACATACTTTAGTGATGTAATTTTTAGCTATTTAAGCCTTTTTTTCTCTAATTTGAAAAATTATTAATTTAAGTTTCTGTTTTTTGCTATTGCGTTTAACTAAAATATGAAATAACTGAAAAAAAATAAAAAAATTGATATTGTTATTAGTTCTGCGGCATTTTTTCTGAAAACAAAACGGATAAACACAGTGCATACTTATTTTTGTGATGCACTGTATCTATCCACTAAATTTTCCATAGTATGTGTATTTCTTTTACGAACTCCTGTGTATACTCATTTTTGTGAGTAACTGTATAACTTCGGCTACTTCCCTAAGGTAACTGTAGTAATCTACTATAGTTCCACAACTTAGGGAAGACTCGTTATTTTGTTTCCGCCAGTTATTAAGGTGACCGTGGACAGTCATCACGTTAACTTTCTTGACAAAGCAACAAATTATCGCCAAGATTTCCTTAGGCGCTAATCTGTAACAATTACCATCAAAAAATGTATCCTGTGCAGGATTTACATAAATATAAAGGCGACAAACTTTCGCACCTTTCATTTTTGATGGTTTCGTATTGCACCTCCAAACCCATCCTAACTTGGATTGGTTGTGCTCTTCGACCTGCATTGGATTCCTACACTCAGTGCATATAGGGGAATGGAAACTCTTGAAGGGATTAATTGAACGTCTCCAAAAAATTTTAATGACTGCTCTAGTCCTAGATGTCCAAACGATGTAAAATAGACAAATTTTCGAGTTTTTTGTGGATTAATGGATGGGGGGCAGAAGAGGTCATTTTAACGCTCATTTAAAATGAATATAAAAAAAGTCGGGAATTAGAGATGACAAATATTTCAGTACCTGTGATTTTGTCACTGCTACTTAAAAATCACTGGCCACAGCTGTGACAAGTTTCCTAAAGTAGCAGTGACTGGAATTAATGAACACATGGGAAACTTCAACAAAATAGCATTCACCGTGGAACAGGAAAAATTGCGGCTCTGATGAATTCATATTCACTAAAGCTATGAATTCTCTTCAATTTTAGATAAGTAAAAATTGGTTAACATATAAAAAGTTAATTTAACTTTAAACGGGTAATGCTTATGTACAAATTAAATTGGTTACAGAAACCTCAATGCGGTAGTAAAGCCAATTATAAAACTTTTAATCTTAAAATTGCATAAATTTTATATAGTAATTTTAAAAAAAACTTAAAAACTACGAAATATTTTTAAAAGTATGTATGTTTTCATTTACTTTAAATAGTTTCTATTGAATATCTTTACATCAAAAAAATACCTTCAGAGATTATATTTATTGTGACTTTAAAAATGTGCTTCTTAAAAAATAGCGGATCATTTCCACTAATTTTTGTACGAAACGGTTGCTTATCTTATATATAAAAATGAAACCGTTTTCGTTGTCACGGCATCACGCGTGAATGGCTGAACCGATTTGGCTGATTGTTTTTTTGTTGTATTTGTTATCATTAGGAGAAGGTTCTTATGTAAGAAAAAATTACGAAAGTTGCCGGAAAAGCCCTAAAACAGCCCTTTTCTTTTTCCCATACAAATGCTTTATTTTGTATATATGTACATATGCACATACATACATATGTAAGTAAAAATGATTGTTTGTTTGTTAGTAACGCTAACGCTCGAGAACGGCGGAACCAATCTTCATGAAATCAGAAGTTGTTCGCTGTGGATCTGGAAAGGGTTAGATATAAAAAAACATATACTTTTCATAAGGAAAAGTCGAAAAATTGGATATTTCCAAAAAGTGACTTTTCATACAATTCTTTTTTGTTTTGTTTTTCAATATTTTGATTTGTAAATTATTTGAATCGTTCAATTTCGGTCGCTTGCTTTTTTATTCCGGCTATTTAAAAGAAAAATTATTGAAAATTATTCAGTGAAAAATTTATGTGTGTTTCAAACGAAGTGATCAATTACAGATTGAAATTTGTTACCAAGCAACGAAGACATCGCGCTAATATCGGTCGGCGTCCTTTTTGTCATCAACGTATGGCAGCCCAAGACACATGAACTACATGAGACTCCCAGGATGTGATGACATATGTGTGGAATTAAGTCATCAAGATTTTTCAAACAAGGATGGACTTTATCTTGAAGCAACGTATGTATATACAAGTATGGTGCAGTCAGATGCTGGATGTACTCTGTTGAGTTGCAAAAAAGAGGTTTGCCGCACGCACACATTCTTATTTGAATGGTGGATGGTGGATGGTGGTTACACCAGATCAAATTGATGAAATCATTTCTGCGGAAATTCCTCATGCAGAGAAAGGTCCATTATTCTACGAAGTGATGAAAACCAATATGGTTCATGAACCTTGCGGACACCACAATCCCACTTGCAATAAATGCACGAAACACTATCCACGTGCTTTTCTTTCGGAAACGCAAACTGGAAATGATGGATATTCACTCTATCGTCGTAGCTCATCAGACGACAATGGCAGGACATTTACCATTCAACTTAGAGTAGTGAATATCGAAGTCGACAACATATGGATCGTACCGTATTCGCCAATTTTGTCTAATTCACATTCAAAACTCATGCCAATGTTTGATATTGTAGTTTGGTGAAATCGACTTTTCCGACTGTTGTGCGTTTCGCAGTCCATTTGGAGAATGGCTAAAGAGTGTTTTTCAACCCAGAGAATACAGTACGTCAGCGGAAACACTTCCAACAACAAAATTTACATTGACGAGTTTTTTCTCAACTGGCGTCAGTGATTCGTTTGTGAGAACATTGCTCTATTTGGAAACGCCTTGATATTATGCATGGAATGCATCGCCGAAGAAATAAGTACGCAGAAAGCAAGGCCAACCAATAGATTGACATCCAGGTGTGTTCTCAACTAATTCCTTAGAACGAATTTACATAATCCACCCGAAAAACTACGATTGCTAATACCTTCGGTTGCTATTAATAAATGTACGTCGTTCAGTTTCATTTGAGTCATTGCGCACACTTTTTTCGCGATGGTCATTTCGACATATGTATCAGCCTTCAAATCCGCGTCAATTATGGAACACGAACAAAAGTACATTACCGAAGACATTTTACATCGTATTCGTTAAGAATTGGATAAAGGCAAATTTCGGTTCCAGTGGTTTGATATCAATTCCACCTCCCTTTTGTCAATTCACTTCAACGAAATATGAACTCATCTCGAATGTTTATGCCAAATTGGCCAAATTATCGTAACTACGATTGCATGGGTACGCGCACATTAAACGTGGCGTTTTCCCGAGTTGGAAAACCATCTTCTCTGTACATTTACGCACCGAAATAGAAACCAAAAAATGTTGCTTATCAAACTGCGTTACATTGAAAAAAATTAAGAAAAATCGAAAATAAATGATTTTTAACACAACGTAAATTCAACTTTTTTTTTTCATATCAAAACACATAATTTCACGCAGGACAACGCATGCATTGTCACGGCATCACGCGTGAGTGGCTGAACCGATTTGGCTGATTTTTTTTTGTAGTTTTCTAATATTCTGTACAAGGTTCTTATGGAAAAAAATATTAAGAAATATTATACATTTCATTTTGCATATTTTAAAAAACGCGCGTAACGAATGTAAACGTAATTCAATTTAAATGTCAACATCATTCAATTAAAAAAAAAAAAATTGTGGTAATCTGTTTTCATGTAAATTTTATTAAGTTTTTGATAAAGTTCGTTTTGTTTTAAAGACTAAGAAGTTTTTTGTTTGCTAATAAGTTTTTATTAATCACGGTAAGTTAAATTCACCTTATATCGATTTTTGGTAACTTTTGCTGACTACACCATACTACAATTTGGTATACATGGTTAAACAGAAAAAATATGAGATCATTTACTGCCACTCCCACAATTCGCCATTAACCAAAAATATAAAAAGTGCTATAACTAAGCTATAAAGATATAAAGCCGTAATTTGACACAGAAGATCGCAGTAGCCAAAGCTACAACACCTGAGTTCGTTCAGCACAAATATTACTCCTATCGATAGTGTGAAAATGAATGAGATCGAATGAAAACCCCGCTCACTCCCTATATAACGGTACTATTCAAAACTACTAAAAGCGCGATAAATCAATAACTAAATGCGAAAGAGACGCAAACATTTGCCATCAGGTTGGTGTGACAAAGCTTTATAGGGACCGGGGTAAAAATTGGATGATTGGCGTGGCACCGCGAACTTTTTATTCGAAATCTTGCTTCAGACTGTTCGTAAACAAACGCTTGCTATTTTAAATATACCGTTATTTTTTTTTTATGTTCTTGGCTGGGATCGTGGGAAGTGGAATGTGGAAAGTTTTGAAGTGTGGATCAGGAATGTGGAATTAGGAGTGTGGAGTGTGTGGATATGTTCTTATAGAGTGGTTAGATTATGATATAACTCGCGTGATATGTAAAATTCGCATCGATATCATGAAAAACGCTATTAACTACATCATCTATCGACTCAGTCAAGTTGCAGAATTTGTCTGGGAATGTTACTGTGTAATTTCCATACTTGTTGATAGTGCCAATTTTCCAACTCGACTCCATTAAAAAATAGAGATTTGAGGGCGCATTAATTTCATCTGCTGCCGTCCCTTTTGGAAATACAGGGAGAGTTTTGCGGAAATCCCCAGCGAGCAGCAAGAGTGCTCCTTCCATCGTCGTGTCCTGTCCTCTCCGATCTTGCAGAGTTATGTTTAAAGCATTCAGACTTTTTTTGTGTGCCATAGTGCATTTATGCCAATTGATGATTTTGCACGTTTTCGGAACTGTAGCTTGTCCAGAGATTTTTTTTCGAAAACTGCAAATATTCAGGGGTAATTTGAGTGCTGAGTGAGCAGTTCTACCGCGAGCAAAGAGAGTATGTTGGCTGTTTTTCTAACTTTTGCAAGTATAAGATTTATGAGAAAAGTTTCACCTGTTCCTCCCGGTGCGTCAAGGAAAAAAGTGCCTCACTCATTATTTCTTATTCTACCAAGTATGCGTTGGTATGCAATTTTCTGATCTTCTATTAGAAGAGGTTCATTTGTTTCCACGAATCGGAATAGTTCTTCGTGATTGTAATTGGTCTCACGTATAACATCAGTATCTGCAACGTCTATGACATATCTTGTTGGCGAAATCGGTCCATGTAGTTGTAGCCAAAATGTGCCTTCTATGTCTATCGAAGCTTTGTTGTTGTTCGTAAATAAAAAAACATTCAGCGTTATTAGGATATACCGCGTATACCCGGCCGGGAGCATAAAATCTTCAGCACCTTGTTTCCCTTGATAGAATTGCTTCTTTTTTTGATGCATTCCACGTGTAGTACTGCAAAACTTCTGGATACAACAACGTCTTAGCAAACGGATCTTCTGCACATAAGTAATTTAAACAAGTAAGGAAGGGCTAAGTTCGGGTGTCACCGAACATTTTATACTCTCGCATGGTAAAGTGATAATCGAGATTTCATAATACGTCATTTACATATTTTTCAAATACCGTATTTTTGTAAAGTTTTATTCCGCTATCATCATTGGTTCCTAATGTTTATACTCGTATTATACAGAGAAGGCATCAGATGGAATTCAAAATAGCGTTATATTGGAAGAAGGCGTGGTTGTGAACCGATTTCACCCATATTTCGTACATGTCATCAGGGTGTTAAGAAAATATTATATACCGAATTTCATTGAAATCGGTCTAGTAGCTCCTGAGATATGGTTCTTGGTCCATAAGTGGGCGGCGCCACGCCCATTTTCAATTTTTAAAAAAAGCCTGGGTGCAGCTTCCTTCTGCAATTTCTTCCGTAAAATTTAGTGTTTCTGACGTTTTTTGTTAGTCCGTTAACGCACTTTTAGTGATTTTCAACATAACCTTTGTATGGGAGGTGGGCGTGGTTATTATCCGATTTCTTCCATTTTTGAACTGTATATGGAAATGCCTGAAGGAAACGACTCCATAGAGTTTGGTTGACATAGCTATAGCAGTTTCCGAGATATGTACAAAAAACTTAGTAGGGGGCGGGGCCACGCCCACTTTTCCAAAAACATTACGTCCAAATATGCCCCTCCCTAATACGATCCTTTGTGTCAAGTTTCACTTTAATATCTTTATTTATGGCTTAGTTATGACACTTTATAGCTTTTCGGTTTCCGCCATTTTGTGGGCGTGGCAGTGGGCCGATTTTGCCCATCTTCGAACTTAACCTTCTTATGGAACCAAGGAATACGTGTATCAAGTTTTATCATGATATCTCAATTTTTACTCAAGTTACAGCTTGCACTGACGGACGGACGGACAGACAGACATCCGGATTTCAACGCTACTCGTCACCCTGATCACTTTGGTATATATAACCCTATATCTGACTCTTTTAGCTTTAGGACTTACAAACAACCGTTATGTGAACAAAACTATAATACTCTCCTTAGCAACTTTGTTGCGAGAGTATAAAAAAGCTGTTAGTGTAGTATTTGCTGCTAATTGTGTAGCCAGCATTCTGAACTATAAATGAAATGCTTTGGCCGTTTTCGAGGTGCACGGCAATATGGAGGACGGTTGGATGACGGTCGTGAATGGAAAAGCCCAAAATTCTCCAAATTGCTTCATTACGAGATATGTATCGCCCCATTTGATTTAAACTTATTTCATCATTTTCGTTAGTGACACCGATTATCATGTCGCTCCCTTTGTTAATGTATTTGCAAATATATTTTATTGATTTCACAGAGTTGCAATATTCAACGTTAATATGAGGTTGAAAAGCAGAGGATTATATGGTACTACCCATCTTTTGTCAACGTGCACTTCCCTCTGTTTTATGTCTACAACTGCCACGTGTCCCCCGTCTTCACGTTTGAAAGCACACATGTGTTTATTTTTTCGTGCACTGTCCATCTTTCATACATGGCGAGGTAGTATTGAATGTACCGCAAGAACCGTGGATCATGGTTGTGCTAACGACTTTAAATAAGAGCGGATCTGTTTCTTTGTCAGGAAGTTCTGGTGAGATGATCGTGTCAATGTGATCAGAATGATTTTTTTCTTTTACCCAGATAAGAATGTGCGATTGTGGAAAACACCCAGCGGGATAATGGCACACCGCTTACATTTTTCTTTAAAGAGTGAACAAATACAAGTTGATGAAATTAAATTTATATGTAAGTAAATAATAAATTTTCATTATTTCGTCAAATCGAGGAGCATTTGAAGAAAATTTGCAGAAAGTTGGTTGTGTTTAGGTGAGCTGCTATTTTAATTAAAAATTTAGTTTAATTTTGTGTTTAAACTTTGAATAAAGAAATAATATTAATATTCTCGAAAAAGGCATATAAGAAGACTAATTAAAAATGGAGAAAGTGAAGCACTTTAATGCGTTACTATTTGGTAAGATTTTCGCGTTTTTATCATTGTTGGAAATTTATAATTACATATGTACATACGGTTTCAACTCTTTTTGTAGAATGTGTAAAAGTAGAAGGCTTCACCGAATCGGATGTGTTCACCAAACTCAAAGAAGCATCAGACTCGCCAAAGGGCCTTTCTTTAAGTCTCGTTGCTTGAAAAAAAAAAACGAAAAGATGCTCAGCCACAAAATTAAAAGAAAACCATTCTTTTTATATGTACATAAATACTTATTTTCATAATGAAATTCATACGTGTATTTTCATAAATAAAGCAAAATTAATATGCAATTTTTTCTATTCTACTATTGACTTTGGCATCGAAAAATTCTTCGTCCCTATGGTAAGCGAAAGTGGTGAACTGTTACTTTTCGTAGGACATCGCCGTGTTAATTTTCATCGGTCGGAGTAAGCGGTACAATCATGCTGCATCGTTTACCGTGCTCGCTTACCAATGTCCACCATATCCCGTTGGGCATGTTTTCTGCCACTCAATCGTGCACATGAAGCATCTAACTTCACCGAATATTTCTTACGTAAGTAAATTAGCAAGGTGGAATTACCATTTGCCCAATATCTTCTGCATTCCCATCATCTTGGAGGTGAACGAATTCTTCTGCACGGAATTTCTTTTGATTCATTCTTAAGAATAAAAGACGCTCACTTTCAATTCTTGCGTACATGTCGGCTAAAAACTGTAGCAAAAATCGTCCACAACGTAAAAGTTGATGATGACCTTTTCTTATCATTATGCGATAAGCGTAAACATTCATTGCTGAAACTTTCTTGTTAGTGGGTGCATGTGTTACAGAGTCAATTTGATACACGTTAAAATTGTATCCATTTTCGTCTAAAAAAGCAACGGGTATTGCAGAGCGTCATATGACCGGTGATTTTCGGATGTACGCTGTTACTTTGTTTGTGAAGAACAAAATCCCTTTTATCAAACTCATTGCCGACAATCATAGTTGCAACTTCGTTTGATGTTGGTGCATTGTAGCGTCGTTTGTGGTCTCCCACTGGTGTTTTGTCTGCTCTTATGAACATTTTATAATCATTATTGTGCATTCCTTCAAGAGCATTCGTAAACATGAGTAGCTGTTTCTGTCATGTAGCATTTGTTGTAAAACGCCCACAATACCGCGGTTTACGCCTGGAATGCTCCCACAACTTTGAACAGTCTGAACATCCTGTAAAATATATGTATCTGTAAATATTGCGGATTCTAATCAGGTTCAGATAACAGCGATCCTACTCGATGGCAAATCTGTCCTTGAATTTTGAATGTAGGCATATACCTTTCTTCTGTTACTACTTTAGTTGCTCCAAAAGATGTCATTTGTAAGCAAGAGTTGTACGTCAAACTTAACAGCGACCCAGGTGGCTCACGAAGTGTTGGCAGACACCTTCCGTTGCGGCAGCAGATTCCTGGGCATCGTTTAGAATTCTTTCCGCATTACAATATAAGCAAATCACATCCATATGACCAATATTGACTTTTGAATGTAAATTATATTCAACTCTACATAGGATCATAATTGAACACATATTTTTGCATATCGAAATTCAAACCTCTATGATCCCAATTCGGGCTGGCTCAGCCTTACTGCTGTTCTTCTGTCTCTTATGTTTAAAAGTCGTCTTTCATTTTGTTCTTCATCCTCGTCTTCTTACGATTTCTTGTTTCTCTTGGCCTAAGAAGTGTTCCTTGATTGTGACCTTTTCCTTTTCGTAGGCATGTTAATTACATATAATTGATGAAAATTTCCAAATACACAATCAGGAACTTTAATAATATCGATCAAAATACGGCCACGAAGTTTCCAAGCACACAATCACAAACTTCAATGATTTCGAAAGTAAACAAACATTTCTATAGCCTGTCAGTAGCTGTGTGATGTTATTTTTTTTTTGTTTGAAGTATCCAAATTTTGAAATGATTCCTACACGAATATTGAACGCATGCTTATGTCTTGATATATGTGTAATTTTCTTTGTTTGTGAGTTGTTTTGGCTTTTAACATAAAACGAAAGAAAGTAGCTTATGCACGTCCCGAAGTTTCAAGCTACCTCATCACCAATTTAAGTCAAATCCGTTCAGCTGTTCTTGAGTTATAAATATACATACATATATGCTTATGTATTTAAAAAATTGCGAAATCGAGGGTGATTAAAAAAAAAAAGCCGCCGTTAGGACCTTCTCCAGGACTAAAGGAAAAATTATCACATCTTTCCATGCTGTGGTTCGGACGTTATGCGCGGACATACCGAAATAGTGTTTCATATAAGATATAAGTATGTACGTATGTGGTATAAGGGCTGTATTGATCAATTTCTGGTAACACCACATACAATTAACAAGCCATATGTGTACATATGTACATACATATGTACAAATAATATTTTCCCTGAATTTCAACCGGCCAACTCGCGATATTAGTTTGGCTAGGCTAGGGCAAGTTTTCACCCGATTTAATCAATTTTAGATACAAAGATACATTGTTATTATTAAAACACTCTCTCTTATTTTCACTCTCTTATTGACCGAAATATGCTGTATAAAGTAAACCGGAAATTCGAAAATATTTGTGTTAAGTATATTGACAGTGACATGCATTTTGTTATCTTCTTCTTCTTTACTGGCGTAGACACCGCTTTCGCGATTATAGCCGAGTTAACAACAGCGTGCCAGTCGTTTCTTCTTTTCGATACGTATCGCCAATTGGATATTCCAAGCGAAGCCAGGTCCTTCTCCACTTGGTTTTCCAATGGAGCAGAGTTCTTCCTCTGATGCCCCCGGCGGGTACTGTGTCGTATACTTTCAGAGCTGGAGTGTTTCCGTCCATTCGTGCAACATGACCTAGCCAGTATAGCTGCTGTCTTTTAATTCGCTGTCGTATATCCTATACAGCTCATCGTTCCATCGAATGCGATATTCGCCCTGGCCAACGCGCAAAGGACCATAAATCTTTCACAGAACCTTTCTCTCGAAAGCTCGCAACGTCGGCTCATCAGTTGTTGTCATCGTCCAAGCCTCTGCACCACATGAGTGACTTATAGAGTTTAGTTTTTGTTCGTGGAGAGAGGCCTTTACTTCTCAATTGCCTGCTCAGTCCAAAGTAGCACCTGTTGACAAGAGTTATCTTGCGTTGGATTTCCAGGCTGACATTGTTGGTGGTGTTTATACTGGTTCCCAGATAGAGGAAACTATCTACGACTTCAAAGTTATGACTGTCAACAGTGACGTGAGAGCCAAGTCGCGAGTGCGACGACTGTTTGTTTGATGACAGGAGATATTTCGACCCAGTTTCTTTGCTTTCTCGTTCAGTCTGGAGAAAGCAGAACCAACGGCGCGGGTGTTGAGACCGATGATATCAATATCATCGCCATACGCTAGCAGCTGTACACTCTTATACAAGATTTTACCTGCTCGATTAAGTTCTGCAGCTCGAATTATTTTCTCCAGAAGTAAGTTGAAGAAGTCACACGAAAGAGAGTCGCCTTGTCTGAAATCTCGTTTGGTATCGAACGGCTCGGAGAGGTCCTTCCCGATCCTGGCGGAGCTTTTAATGTTGCTCAACGTCAGCTTACACAGCCGTATTAGTTTTGCAGGGATACCAAACTCAGACATCGCGGCATAAAGGCAGCTCCTTTTCGTGCTGTCGAAAGCAGCTTTGAAATCAACGAAGAGGTGGTGTGTGTCGATTCTCTTTTCACGAGTCTTTTCCAAGATTTAGCGCATGATGAATATCTGATCGGTTGTTGATTTTCCAGGTCTAAAGCCATACTAATAAGGTGACGGTGGGCTTTAATCTTTCACGCAGTAAGATCGATAGAACCTTATACACGATATTGAGTAGGCTTATCCCACGGTAGTTGGCGCAGATTGTGGGGTGTCCCTTTTTGTGGATTGGGCAGAGCATAATTAAATTCCAATCGTTGGGAATGCTATCGTGCGGCCATATTTTACAAAGAAGCTGATGCATGCTCCTTATCAGTTCTTCGGTGTCGTGCGTGAAAAGCCGGCAATCCATCGGGCCCTGCCGCTTTGTTGTTCTTCTGCCATTCGAACTTCTTCACGTTCGGGAAATGGAACGCCTGCTCTATTGTCATCGATTGGGGAATCGGGTTCGCCTTCTCCTGACGTTGTACTTTCAGTGCCATTTAGCAGGCTGGAGGAGTGTTCCCTCCATAATTTTAGTATGCACTGGGCATCGGTTACTAGTTCATCTATTTGGGTTCTACAAGAGTATGATTCGGTCAGCTTGTCAAGCTCTTCATACTCACGCATTTCGGGCTCTCTCTTCCTCTGTCTGCAAATGCGTCTCGTTTCCCTGTTCAACTCTCGGTATCTATCCCATCCCGCACGTGTTGTGGTCGATCGTAACGTTGCGAGGTAGGTAGACTATTTTCTCTCCGCTTGGACACGGCACTCCTCATCGTACCAGCTGTTTTTTTGCATTTCCCGAAAACCAATAATTTTGGTTGCAGCTGTACGTAAGGATCTTGAAATGCCGTCCCACAGTTCTCTTATACCGAGTTGTTGACGAGTGCTCTTAGAGAGCAGGAGTGCAAATCGAGTAGAAAATCGTTTTGCTGTGTGTTGTGTTTGCAGTTTCTCGATGTCGAACCTTCCTTGTGTTTGTTGGCGTGCGTTTTTTTGCTGCACATAAGCAAAATCGAATCTTGGCTGCCACAAGATAGTGGTCCGAGTCGATGTTAGGACCTTGGAGCGCACGCACATCTAAAGCACTGCAGACGTGTCTTCCGTCTATCACAACATGAGCGATCTGGTTGTCTGTTTTTCGATCCGGAGACAGCCAGGTAGCTTGATAAATTTTGTTATGCTGGAATCTAGTACTACCGATAACCATATTTCGGACCACAGCGAAGTCGATCAACCTTAACTTAAACTTAATATTGGGGGATATTTCATCGTGGGAAGTTGAATTTACCGACTGTAGTGAAATATACCTTTTTTGCCCACCCTGGTGTTAAAGCACGATTTTGATATCGTGGCGAGGGCAGCTTTCATAGGTGCGCTCCAAGCGCTCATAGAAGGCATCTTTGATTACATCGTCCTATTCTGCCGTCGGGGCGTGGGAGCAGATTAGCGTTATGTTGAAGAACTTCGCTTTGGTGCGGATTGTGGCTAGACGTTCATCCACCGGAGTAAATGATAGTACTCGGCGACGCAGTCTCTCTCCCACCACGAATCCCACACCAAATTTGTGCTCCTTTATATGCCCACTGTAGTAAATGCCACAAGGACCTACTCGTCTCTGTCCTTGTCCCGTCCATCACATTCTTGGACGGCGGTGATGCCAGCCTTCACTCTAACGAGGGCATCAACCAGCTGGGCAGCGACACCTTCCCCATTAAGGGACATTCCAGGTGCATGCCCTCAAATCGTTTTCCTTAATTCGTTTGTTGTTCTTTTTCATTGGGTGCGTTTTTTTACGTGGCGGGTCCCAAACCCAGCGCACAACCCTGCGGTGGGTATGCGTCGCCTTTTCACTTTAGCTCGCCCTGAAACGGATGTTCTTAGGTTACAAAGAGGTTACTTAGTCAAAGTCCGAAAGTCGTGAGCTGCTTGAGCCATATGTAAGTATCTAAAAGAATCGTTTCTGGCTACTCCCAAGTGAATGGCGATCAGAGAACTTTCCTCACTTGCATGAACTTCTACACATGACTCCATCCTCTCATTTTGTTATCAGAACCGAAAATATGTATTTATGTTAAGTATATTTTATCAGAAAAGAATTTGCCCCGAAATTCAATAACACATCTCACAAATTTTTAAGAGTGTTCGCCAATGGACACCAGTTCCGTCCACATATATGGTATGTGGAGACGTGAATAATTGATGTCTGATTTTGACAATATTTGGGCATAAAGTAACATTCTTTAAGCAAAGTTTTATTTCAAAATATATGTACATATAAGCATGCATATTCATTGCTGCTGATACCTGATAGTGAAAGAGTCAGATGTAATTTAAAATTGTGTTATTTGGGAAATAGGAGTAGTTGTCAAATTTCGGATTTTAAATATATCTACACTGGAACATAGGAATGTCAATGTAATGCAACATACCAAAATTTAATCGTCATCGGTCAATTAGGTGCCGAGATATACATAGGTTTTCACTTAAATGTGAGCGGAGTCAAGCCCATTGCCTTATTTTAATCCCGGATCCTATAAAGGCCTCTTGTACTAACTCGAGTTTTATCGTACTTTTAGTAGTTTTTAACCGGAAGTGCGCTGCCTATCATTCGGTTTCATCCATCCTTACAGTGTCGGTAGGGGTGCTTAATACATTTCGCTAAGCGATTTTGGTTAATAATTTGGTTACGCCAAGTGTAAGCTACATTTGTATATGCTATAGTTGGCCGATATCATCGGTTTCGCTAAATGCACCTTCTTGGTGAGAGAATAACTAATTAAAATTTTCAGGTCGATACGGTCAGAAACTGTGGTTCTAGGTACCGTATATAAAGGCGGGCAGAGAGACTGGCATGGCTAAATCGACTCATCTCGTCACGATGATCATTTATATACTTACATATGTACAGGGTTTGTCTGGAAAGTAATAGGACTGATTTTCTTCCGCCGCGACTATACTTAGGAGCATGCGCGCACTGACTGGATTGGGTAAAATGCGTTCCTAGTTAACGAACGAGTGGCTGGTCAGTTGTCTCCGAGCACCTGGAGAGTCAGGGCAAACATTTGGCGCAACGTGTTTCTGTTGAAAGTTGAGAGTCTCTGACATTTTTTCTTGGATGTTACAAACATCGTGGCAAACTTAATATACCCTGTCCAGGGTATAAAATAAAATATTTAATACTTTTAAATATGTGAATAATTTAGAATTTATTTCTTTAATTTACAAAGGAATTTAGGTCGAACAGTTTTCATATACTGCAGCAATGATTTGAATATATCCGTACTATGTATATGAAAACATAACTAATTTTGTACACATATACATATATGTATGTATGGATGTATGTACATGTGTGTGGATATGCGCGAGTACTGTCCTGTAGCCGTGTTAGGATGAGGCCTGATGAGCAGCACTGCTCTCAATCCCTTGTCTGTTACTTAGCCGCATAACTGGTTGCCATGACGTTCGCAGTTCGGGTCGTAAACGCCAAATCTAAATAAGCAAACGTGTTGGTAAGTCTCGCCGGGGTTCAGTATAACGGAGGGGAAATTGTCCTGAAAATTTTCAAAAACGATGTTTATTTTTATAATTTCCTATAATACTAAGTATGTCATTATTTAGCATATACTTACGTGATTCACAGCGTCCGGGAACCAGTGTGTTTCCATACAGAATGACCCGTGCTTCTCGTACATACTGCGCCCCTTGCCGATGATCATGGGTTGCGTGTTACCTTTCTTTTTACCCCTTTTCTTTTTTAGTATTTGTCATAACAATTTACATATGTTAATGTTTGTGGGATGTGGTGTGAGGGGGAAGTTAGTAATTTAGTGGGATTGATGAAGGGAAGGACTAATGTGGTTAAGTTCATTAAAATACTAACCTCCAAGTCTGGCATGTTGTGCGCGGTATAGAAGTGCATACAGGGCTGATTGCTTAAAATTTCCATGCAGCGACCACTTGGAGGATGGAATACTCTGAAAAATGGTATATGTTGAATTGAATTGCTTCAATTACTGTGTATAAATGGGGGTATTCTTTGAAACATCTTTTATTGCTTACTTTAAAGTGTAAGCTTTATGTACCATCCCAACTGGTGCATATTCGTTTTCACAACTTAAGAGCTTACTAACATTTTAATGTAGTTGGTTTAGACTACATTTTCATACAATAAAAAATCGCTCTTAAAATACTTTTGATCATAAAAAATGGATGACTTCCAGGGTTAGTGTTAGGACCATATCTCGATCGACACTAGTAGTATGAGATAACTTCTTTTAAGTTCTGTACGAAATAAAAAACACCTATAAAATATACATATAACTTTCTAAATATTTTATCTCTAAAGCTGTAACTTTTATCTTAAAAAGCGAAAAAATGTATGCGTTTATTGTAAACCAATCAAATTAAAATTAAGCACTTTGACTTAGTCTATTCTAGCAACTGCATTTTTATATCCTGAATGGGGTATATTAAGTTTGCCATTTTGTAGGATAAGAAGGAAATGTCAGATATTCTATAAAGTATGTACTATTTCCATAGCTAAATTAACGAAGTTACGAATATTTTTATACCCTGAGCAGAAAACGTTTGAGATCCTATATAAGACATACGTATGTACTTAAAACAAGAAAAAACGTTAACTACGGTTGCACCGAAGCTAAATACCCTTCACAGGTGCATTTCTGTTAGTAACTATGTGTTCAGTTTGTATGGCAGCTATATGCTATAGTTAACCGATCTGAACAATTTCTTCGAAGATTACATTGTTGCTTTAGAAAATAATATGTACCAAATTTCGTGAATATATCTTGTCAAATGTGAAAGTTGTCCATACAATAATTTGATTCCGATCGTTCAGTTTATATGGCAGCTATATGTTATAGTGGTCCGATATCGGCCGTTCCGACAAATGAGCAGCTTCTTGAAGAGAAAATGACGTTTGCGAAATTTCAAAACGATATCTTAAAAACTGAGGGACTAGTTGGTATATATACAGACAGACCGACGGACAGACAGACGGGCATGGCTAAATCGACTCAGCTCGACATACTGATCATTTATATATATACTTTATAGGGTCTCCGACGATTCCTTCTGGGTGTTACAAACTTCGTGACAAACTTAATATACCCTGTTCAGGGTATAAAAATGATCAGCGTGACAATCAGAATAAATATCCCTTTACTATATGTATTTCTTTTTATGCCATAAATGCAGTTGTGAGGGGTATTTTAGCTTTGGTGCAGCCAAACTTAACGTTTATTCTTATTATATCTGTCTTACGAAAGTTTTATGTCAAATCTTGAAAGAGTTATCTCCACAACTCACGATTTCAGCTCCAAAACTACTGCATACATACATATGTACTTACATATGTATATCCTTTGACATTTCGAACACTATTTCCGTACACAATTTATGAAGTAACACCAAGGGTAATTTTTAAAATTGTTAATAATTTTTATTTCACAATAACAAATTACCCTAACGCTAAGAACTATTTTTTCCCTTAAAAGTTTTCTAAGCGAATGAACCTGGATTTTTTGATTGAGGAGGATCCACTTTTCTGATGTATCCGTTTGTACTGTTGTCCTATTTTTAAAAATTTCTTCGTAAAAACTTTATTGTTTAAAATCATGGAATCTCATATTTAAATGCACCTTTGATTTTAACAGTGTCGTCACTAAAACATGTGAGTTTGTGCATATATGGCATATAAAATGAATGATCCATTGGTTTTAATGAAGAGAAATGAATGCACTCTTGTTGAGTTAAACAACAAATACACTCGAATTGTTTGAATACTTACTTTGCTTGCTTCTCAATACATCCCGGTGTGTACTTCAGTACGTAATTGTGGTCGTAACCCTTGGCGATCTTAGAGATTTTTCTCAAACCCTCTCCGACATTTGTCAGCTTACGCAAGTCCAATGGATGATTGTCGAGACTAATAAACTGACCATTGGGCACCGTTTCTTCGTCCATATCGGTTATACAATCGGCCTTTATCTTACAAATATGTTCCGCCATACCCTGCTTTCCTGCGTTCTAAATATATTTACAAGTGAGTATTAGAGCGGGTCGACTCCCTTACTATTAAATTGCCTATGCGGGAAATGTTATACTGATCATTCTGATCATCTTTGCGAATTTTAAAAATCTGATCAATCGGTTGAACAATAGATTTGTGATATAGTTTTTCGACCCGACCGATTTCGACAAATTATTAGCAATAAATTTAATTAAGATATCTCAAACACTGACGAAGAAATGTTTATGATCTATAAAAAACGTCGCTTTTAAAAATCGCTGGCTTGAAAACGATGCCTCTTTGGCAAAGTTGTTCGGAGTAATTTGTACAACATTCCCCGCATGCGCGATTTTTTCGTTTTTTTGGCTCCCTATATAGTTGTAGGTATTATAATTCAATGGATATTTCACTCACATGTCCCGCCAAATTGAAGTATGCATGATTAGTCATATTAACCGGTGTTGGCTTGTTGGTGGTTGCTTCAAAGCAAAAGCGCATACAATTATCATCCGTAATAGTGTAAGTAGCAGTGGCAATCACTTCACCAGGAAAGCCCTCATGACCATCGGGCGAAGTAAACTTGAAAACAACACCATCCGGTCTAATTTGATCAACTTCCCAAATGACCTTGCTAAAGCCATGAGTACCACCGTGCAACATGTGTTTTCCCAAGAAGTTTTTAGTAACCTCGTACTTTTTCCCATCGAGTATAAAGTTGCCATTGCCAACGCGGCTGCAAACACGACCTACTGAACACCCAATATAGGGATTATTCTCGGTCAAGTAACCTAGGATCAAGATATGAAAATCAACAACCTCTTATCGATAACAAAACCTCACCTTCGATATTATCGAAGCCGAGCGTGATATCCTCTGCCATGCCATGCGAGTCCGGCACTTTTAGTGAAGTTATTGTGGCGCCGAAGGTTATCAACTGAAAGCAATTGCATTAACGATTCGCATAAATTTTTAGACGTTTGCTCTTGTGCTCTCACCTGCATCGACATCCTGCGATCATTGGTGATGGTGAAGCGCCTGATTGCCACTTCCTTCTTGGTTAGCGGGTTGATTGTGGTACCGAAAGCATCCTCTGTCACGCAAACCATTTTGTCACTAAGTTAGCTTTTAGTTTGGTTTTTTCACACGGCTACAATTAATTTGGATTATTATTTTATATTTTACTTTTTTTTCCACACATATGTGTGTATGTACTATGTCTGTGTACTGTTTGACTACTAAAATCGCCGTTGGGCGAAAATATTCCTATAGTCGTTTCAAATTGAACGTCAACAAATCTTAGACAATTTTTGAATGTACTTCCCGTTTGACTGCTTTCATTTCTCTAAACTGTGAACAATTTTATTTCTCAACCTAAAGTGTACAAAGTATTTGTAGTCGATCTGCTAGAACTACATGACTTTTGTGTAATCAAGCGCTGCGCGTCTTTCAATTCACATTCAATGTCGCTCATACGAGTATGGGAGAAGTGATAACGTCAACCGAGCGCGTAATCTATCTTTTGCTTCCGAACGCGGTGCTGCTCAATTGCCACTTGTGGCTGCTTTAGGTAGGAGAACTGTAAATATGCACCAGTCAATGCTCATTATGCAACGCTTTGCTCTCAATAAGCATACGGGTGGCTCATGTTCACATTACGCCTGAAACGGTCATACTCACTGTTTTTGCGAGAAGACTTTTGTACAAGTCAACTCAAAATACTATGTTTGTATGTATATTTTAAACAAAACTAATTTATCTAGCACTTGAATATAATTACAAGTATGTGCAGTTAATAAATTACAATAACTTGTTGGTTTTTCAACTAATTTGCTTGCAAGCGAAAAACATGTATGAATGTATGTACATACATATGTACATTTTATAATATTCATTTATAGTAGTACATACACATATGTATATATATGTACATATATAATCAATCGGTAAGTATAGCATTTGAATTTGGTATCACCGCAAAACTAATACGGCTGTGTAAACTGACGTTGAGCAACACCAAAAGCTCCGTCAAGATCGGGAAAGACCTCTCCGAGCCGTTCGATACCAAACGAGATTTCAGAAAAGGCGACTCCCTATCGTGCGACTTCTTCAACATGCTTCTGGAGAAAATAGTTCGAGCTGCAGAACTAAGTAGAGAAGGTACCATCTTCTATAAGAGTATACAGCTGCTGGCGTATGCCGATGATATTGATATCATCAGCCTCAACACCCGCGCCGTTAGTTCTGCTTTCTCCAGGCTGGTCAAGGAAGCACAGAAAATGGGTCTGACAGTGAACGAGGGCAAGACGAAATATCTCCTGTCATCAAACAAACAGTCGTCGCACTCGCGTCTTGGCTCTCACGTCACTGTTGACAGTCATAACTTTGAAGTTGTAGATAATTTCGTCTATTTAGGAACCAGCATTAACACCACCAACAATGTCAGCCTGGAAACCCAACGCAGGATTGCTCTTGCCAACAGGTGCTACTTCGGACTGAGTAGGCAATTGAAAAGTAAAGTCCTCTCTCGACGAACAAAAGCCAACCTATATAAGTCGCTCATAATTCCCGTCCTGCTATATGGTGCAGAGGCTTGGACGATGTCAACAACTGATGAGTCGACGTTGCGAGTTTTCGAGAGAAAAGTTCTGCGAAAGATTTATGGTCCTTTGCGCATTGTCCACGGCGAATATCGCATTCGATGGAACGATGATCTGTACGAGATATACGACGACATTGACATAGTTCAGCGAATTAAAAGACAGCGGCTACGCTGCTAGGTCATGTTGTCCGGATGGACCAAAACACTCCAGCTCTGAAAGTATTCGACGCAGTACCCGCCGGGGGGAAGCAGAGGAAGAGGAAGACCTCCACTCCGTTGAAAGGACCAAGTGGAGGAGGACCTGGCTTCGCTTGGAATATCCAATTGGCGCCACGTAGCGAAAAAAACAAACGACTGGCGCGCTGTTGTTAACTCGCCTATAATCGCGTAAGCGGTGTCTACGCCAATTAAGAAGAAGAAGAAGTATAGCTTTATCTATGTATTTGCTTCAAACTTTCTTAAGTGAAATATCACAAAAAATAGTTTACAAATAAAAAAATTGACTGGTCCAAAAACTGTTAAGTTTATACATAAGTAGATACAAGTACATTTGACATAAAGCAATTTTTAATGAGTAAATAAATTTGACTTACAACGTACAACTAAGACCCCAAAAGTGATAGTTTAAGTTTAGTTTTATATTTTAATTTCTGTTTTATATTCATACATATGTATACACATACACTTTATTTGATGAGATGTTGTTTGCTACTGAGAATAGATGTTTATCAAGATATTTTTTGTTTGCCATTGTATATGTATATGTAAGTATTTCAGGAAATTGCTTTCACTAATTGACTGATTATATTGAGTAATTGATTGGTCATGCTAGATTCATCTATCGATAAGTAGAACATGATGGATTGACCTTCAAATACCAAAAATACATATAGCATGTATGTATGTGAGCAGTTTGAAATGTGGGTACTCAATTATAAATGACCACAGTCTAAATTACCTTTGATTTCAAGAAATATGCACGTTTTCGAAGTTTCATCTAAATAGTTAAATTCAACCCACCCTTCTTACTTTATTATTTCACTATTACTGCGATCGGGTGTGGTAAGGAGACTGCTTCATAATCCAAAATAATTAGACAGGACTTAATACATATGTTTGTTGTCTTGATAGGCGAGACGTTTACAACAATATGGTAATCATATAATAACATACATATGTACATTCATTCGTATGCACTGGGATTTGAGGCCACAAAAAACATATGTACATAAGTATGTATGTACATCGCACCTAGCTTCTGGTGTCGGCTAAGTGTCACTCTTTATATTTCCTATAAATAAGCTTAAAATTGTTATCTAATCTTACATATATACATATGTATGTATGTATATGTTTAGTCATACCGTGCATGTACCTTTTGATAAATTATTGTGATTACTTATTTTGAGATCACTACATTAGGGTGATTCTAAAGTTGTATCTTATTGCATTGCCGAAGTTTGGAAAGGTGGCAATATTTGAAACCAACCGGAACTCAGATAATCATCTATCAAAAAATAACCCTTTGTACAAAATCCCTCTTCAAGAATTATTTATAGACACGAAAAGTATGGCTAGTTGAAGCCCATGCCAAATTTCGTGAAGATGTCTCTTAAAATTAAAAGTGTTTCCATACAAATACTTGATTCCGATGTTTCAGTTCATATGGCAGCTATATACTATAGTGGTTTGATATCGGCGGTTCCGACAAATGAGCAGCTTCCTGTACAGAAAAAGCTAAACGGACGGATGTGGCTAAATTGACTCAGTTCACCATGGTGATTAATTATATAAGTATGTCTATACATATATACCTATGTAAATATTTTATAGGGTCTCCGGCATTTTCTTCTGGGTGTTAAAAACTTCTTGACAAACATAATATAGCCTGTTCATTATTATTTTCAGCACACAAAGTCAGGTACAATTGTGACCAATTTCCCTTCAAACTAAACTAGTAAGGAAGGCCTAAGTTAGGGTGCAACCGAACTTTTTATACTCTTGCAACTTGAGTGCATCGAAGTCAAGGAAATACCTTACTTAATAACCGGAGAATCAGAATCCAAGCAATTATATACATATTCAGTTGAACTTCCCTAACTCGAATCAGCGTAATCCACAAAAAAAACTTCGAGTTTTGGAAGGAAATTTTTATGAAATTTGACTTCTATTGCCAAGTCAAGAGTTAGGAGAATTTCGAGTTAAAGAAATTCAACTGTATATACATATACATATATATTTATACATACATACATATAAATAATATTTTACACATTTATTTTTATTTAGTAACCAATTTATTAATGTCTTATAATTTCGGCTATTGACTAACGACTGACTTGAGCTTCGCTCAGGACAGCGAGTCGAAATCTTAGCTCTAAGCAGAGAAGGTACATAAACAGTATGTATAAATAATTTGTACATACTTGCATATGTCACTTATATATATCGATATAGAGAAAGAGAGATAACACTTACACTGACCGACATACATATTTATGTGACGAAAATCATTATACGTAGTATATGAAAGTTGGAGTAGTATCGACCCGATTTTTATCTATTTTTGCCAAACCTACCTACTATTAATATGCCAGATATCAGTAAAATGTTCCTTGATGTTCACTAAGGTACCATCAACAACCACATGGTGTAAAGTCATCCGAATATTATGTCTTTGTTATATGTTTCTAATGCAGTTTGATACCCTGAAGTCAAATCTGAAAGCAGAATTTTTCTATCACCCACTCATATTCTGTAACCTACGGCCTTAGATTTTACAACATATAACATTTCATTATATTGCATCACTCATATTTTCATACGATCAGAGATTTATCCGGTTTAGACCGGTTCTGCCTGCTTGTTTGAAGTAAAGAGCATATTTCACGATCATTTACCAGTGTAATATGCGGTATAAAGTCACCTAGAAGTTCGAAAATTATTGTGCCATATGCATGCCTATGGGAGCTAAGGGAAGCATTGGCTCGATTCAGCCCATTTTTGACCCACACCAATACCATAGTCAGGAAAAGATTGTATTTCAATTATACATGTATCTCGCACATTGACCGATTTTGCGGTAAAAAGTTAACTGGGGTTCAAATATTCTGCACTTAGGGGCTTGAACAGTTTTTGTTGCGTTTGAATAATTTTTGGTCATAAGGTGAAATACTTTAAAGGGATTATTCTTGCAAAGTTACATCCCATTATATTAATTTGTTCTTGATTTGTCCACCGGAAGGTGAAAGAATCCAATGAATTTTAAAATTTTGTTTTTTAGGAAGTAAGCGTGGTTGTGTCCGATTTTGCCCATATCGCTGTGAAATAATAGTGTTGTGGCAATGCTATGTACCGAAATTGGTTAAAATCGGTAAAGCAGGTCCTCAGATACATACTTATGTATGTGATTTTACTTAAAATTTGCCGTTGCCACGCCCATTGCCCAATCTCGGGGGTAAAATTTAAAAGCTCTGACGTATGTATTTAGTTATTGATTTATTGCGGCCTAAGTTGTTTTTAACAATACCGTTATATGGGGAGGGATCAGAGTTATCATCTCATTTTACACATTTTCATACTGTTGGCAATATTTCTTATGAAAATTGGCGAATTTGGTTATTGTAGCTGTAGTGGTCTAGAAGATACATATATACATACATACATACATACATTAAATCTGTTAGAGGGCGGAACAACGGTCATTTTTTTTCATTTTTTTTTTTAGTTTTATGTCTTATTTCAGTGCTTAGGCCAGCGCCTAATTTCTTTTTACCACCCCTAGTGAGTATATAACAAACCATTGCCAGTTAGCTGTTAATAGTTTTCACACAACTGTTAATAACTTTCACTCAACTGGCAATGGTTTCGTTGAAAACTCCCGCTTAGCAAGCGATCCTGCTAGTCGCGCACTTTTACTTTTTTCTAGAGAGCGAAGGAAGTAAGACGTCGTCCACCGGCCACCACAACCAGCATCACCACAAGCACAAACCAGTAAGTAATTTTTGGTAATCACGATTTAATAAAGAACCAACACTTTAATTTGCTATATTAAACACAAACTTTGTGGTTTCATTTACTAATACACTCCCTTTTTCCTGTTTCATATTCTCAACGATCGACGCATCGTCCGCGAGTGACTCGTCGAACGTTCGAGACATATTCATGGTCCTTCGAGCCGGATTTCAGACAACCATACTCTTGACCATATTTCTGCTTCTGTGTATTTATTATCAAACTTCTTGTCGTTGCTTTAATTTCTTCGGATGAAATTAAGCAAGACTTTTGTTGAAAAGAAGCCTTTGTGTTTGGATGAGTTCTTTGAGAGAATCTCATAACGTATGATAACACTCTCAAAGCGCTCGGCAAACTCGAAAAACGGTCAAGGATGTCGTTAGAATCCCCCTGTATTGTTGTACAACATGTACACGCCGTTTGATTGGTATGTATCTTTGCCATATGACCCAGCTCAACATATTCATTTAACACTCTGTTGTATTCTTTTTGCAGGTTTTCGTCTCTGGACAACCGAGCTTCATTGCGATAAAACTGGGAGTACGCAATCTTTAAGGAACTACCTAGACTAATGTTGATCGGATAGTCTTTCCTGAATGGTAGCGATACAACGTACAGTACCTGTCCAATAAATTACGAACGAACAAAAAAATTATCCGGAGTTCTAACTTTAATCATTAATAAAAACATAAATATTTGGCGTATTTTAAAAGAAAATTATTTTTTATATGCTATATACATTAAACTTAAATTGTCATATTTTTGTATTGAATCATATTCAATATTATTAAATTATATTAAAAATATTAAATTTTTGTTTTCGTTCGTAATTTATTGGACAAGTACTGTATTTCCCGTCTTCATTTCGCTTCGTTGTCGCTTTATAGAGCTCTTCACAGTACCTGTCCTCCTCTCTTAATTTCTTTTCCTTGGAGATCTCTTCCAATTCCCAGAACGAAGCTAACTGCTTTTCCAGCGATATTTCGTTATAATACGAGACGCAAGTGTTGGTTGGCTTAATTGTATTAGCACGCCCTGTGACTATCCAACCGAACACTGTCTCTTGCAGCACGTTCTTGCGTATGCCATCCAGCATAATCTGGGGGTAGACGTCACCACCGAGTATGACGTCCACGGGTTCATTGACGAAGAACCTCTTATCCGCCAACGTGAGATCTGGGAAAGCCTGCCGAGTTAGTGCGCTAATATGGCAAGTCGGCAAGTTTCCCGTCAATTTCGGCAGAACCATCATGTTCGTTGTGATCGATATAAGTGGGTCAATTGGTGACCGCAACTCGACACAACATGCTTCCTTCACTTGCGCAGATACGGTGTTGTTGATGCCTGACACCTGGGCATTTATCCTCCTAACTGGCAAGTTGATTCTGCGCTTCAGCCTTTCTGTGATGAAAGAGCACTCTGACCCGGAGTCGATGAGTGCTCTTGCGGCATAAGTAACGCCGCTGTAATTTATATTTATTTGTGCCGTTCCTAACAAGACACCTTTGTCGCTGTTAGCGAAGCACGACTGTACTTGAGTCGTTGGCTTGCCTTTCGACTTGTTGAAGTTGCGTCTCTGCTGCGCTTGCCTGGACGTAGACGGAATCTCGTCCGATGGCGTAGATGAGCCTCTTTGGCTGCTAGGCTGCACTGTCCTCAAATGTAGGAGTGTGTGATGCCTCGCGTGGCACGTGCTGCAGTTGAATGCACTGGTGCATTGCGACACTAAATGCCCAAAGCCGAGGCAATTGATGCAGCGATTGTTGCGCTTAGCGAACTTGATCCTGTCCGCCGGTGCCATGTTAAGAAACATGGGGCAAGATCTTAATTTGTGATCTGCGCTTTTGCACATCAGACATGTTGATTTCTCAACGCTTGCTTGGAAGGCGCCGAGTCTGTTCTGATGGCTATTGTTGTATTTATTCTGGGTGGGTGCACTGACAGGCTTTGCAGAATTGGACGACTTTTTGGCACGTTCTATTGCCTCTAAATCACGGTATCTATCCGTGAGGAAGTTGTCCAATTCCTCCCACTTTGACGTTTTTGTTTTGTTCTTTACAGACTGTTCCCACAGGGCTAATGTTGCTTGTGGCAGTCTCTTGGAACATATGCGGATTATGATTGGGTCCCAGTTCCCAATGTCCACTTTGTTGGCTGTCAGGCAGGAGATGCAGCTGTTGATCTCCCGCTGTAGCCATTTTATCGAACTCGAGCACTCCTTGTCGATTGACGGTAAGTCGAGCAGTATGTCGACTTGGGTTTCGACGAGAATTCGCTCATTCTCGTACATGTCCGTCAAACCCTTCCATGCCATCGCAAAACCATCGTTGGTAAGAGGGCATTTAGACACAATAACCTTCGCCTCCCCTTGTGTCTTTTTGTTGAGGTGGTACAATTTCTCAACTGGTGAAAGGCGCTTGCTCTTGATGTATACGGCCGTGAACATATCCCGGAATGTTGGCCATGAAAGGTAGTCCCCTTTGAATACATCCGTATCGCAAGGCGGAAGGGAGTGGTTATTGTCTACCTCAGCAGATTTTTCTATGTCTTTGGGGGTTGAGAGGATCTCAGACATATCCTTCATTGCCCCCATGCAACGTATGTAGCATTGACCACCTAGTTTGAATTTTTTTTTAATAAGGGCATAGTCCTTTGAGGACATGTCACCTTTGCTGTTGAGGTCGTCATGGGCAGCTTTCGCTTTGCACCACATCTCTCTCAACTCGTCTTGTTGCATCACAAGAGCGTTTTTCGAGATGTCCTTTGATGCGGCACTGAATTCAGACTCGTATTCGACAACGTAGTCCACTAGGCGCATGAAAGCTTCCATGTTTTGTCGATATAAGTGACAAGAAGAATTGAAAATTCAAATTTAAATTTAAAGGAATATAGTAATACTCAAGACTGAGCAGACTTTGGCCTAAAGAATATGGGAATCGCTTTGAAAATAATTCCCCACTATTGTAAATTTTTATTTGCAGCACACCACTGCCAACCAAACAAGAAAATAGAACAAAGAAAATTTTTTGACTGTTTTAGCCGATATCGCAATATATCTGGCTGGTCAATAATATATGATTTATTGAATATAAGTCAGCAAACGAAAAAAATTTTTAACTAGTAGCCGATATCGGAATATATCTGGCTCGTCAATAATACTTGATTTATTGGATATATTTTAGCAAACAAAATTTTCAACTAGTAGCCGATATCGCAATATATCTGGCTTATTGTACTTTATTTAATATACAGTGACTCACAAAATTGATCACGCTTTAGTTGAATATTCATTTCTTTTTTCATTCCGTCTTACATATGCAGTCAAACACAAATCCGATTGAATACTTATGTTGCTTGGCGTTTGATGTACCGTTATCTATATGTTTTACGTCGCCACCAAAATTAGCGGTAAAGTAAAATTTGAACAATGCGCAGAAGGCAAGCGTGATCAATTTTGAGACTTTCGCTCGAAGTGTTCGGACGTGAAAAGTGAATTCATAAAATAGAATATGAATTATTTATATAGATATAAAAGGTAAGAGAAAATATGCATACGTTTTTCCGCCGCTATAGTTGCTTATATCTTTGGCAGACATGGGAAAAAAGAACATGGTTATCTCCCATGGAGTTAAAGCGGAGGTGAAAAAATTGTTGATTGATGGTGTGACTCATCGCGAAATTTCTCGAAGGCTGAAAATCTCCGTTGGCATTGTGAGTAAAATTCGCAGCAAACTTGCAGATTTATTCATTAAAAATAAAGCAGGCCGTAAAAGAATTCTTAGTTCAGTTCAGGAACGGGACGTTGTTAGGAGTATAAGAAGTGGCAAATGCGAAAATGCCGTAGAAATATGCCATAGCCTGCAAAAGAATAATAATTTAAAGGTTTCTGCAGAGACAATACGAAGAACATTACGAAATGCTGGTCTAAAAGGCCATGCAAAAGTCAAAAAGCCTCTTCTCACTGAGAGACACAAGAAGTTGCGGCTAAATTTTGCCAAAAAATACAAGACCTGGAATGCAAGTGACTGGGAGAAGGTCTTGTGGTCGGATGAGACCAAAATAAATCGTTTAGGATCGGATGGGCGCGAATGGACCTGGAGAAGCGAGGGTGCGAAATTACAGGCACACCACGTTAAGCCTACGCTGAAGTTGGGAGGATGCATGACGATCAATGGTGTTGGTACGTTGGCCAAAATCGAAGGACGAATGACGGCAGAGTCTTATATTGAAATTCTGCGCAGTCATTTGCTTGGCACTATAGGAGACTTAGGTGGAAATGGGTCGGACATTGTCTTCCAACAGGACCATGATCCGAAGCACACAGCAAGAGCGACTCGCAAATGGCTCCAAGACAATAGTATTAGTACACTAGATTGGCCTCCGCAATCTCCGGACCTTAACCCCATCGAGCACCTGTGGGATATATTAAAAAAAATCGGTCGCCGGCGAAGTCGGTTCATTGAGCGAATTATGGCCTAAGGTGCAGCAGGCGTGGGATTCTATTTCGTCAGAAAAAATCAAAAAAGGAGAATCAAAGCCGTTATAGATGCCAAAGGTGGTTATACGAAGTATTAATATTAATTTTTAACCCTGTTAATATTAAGTCACAAAATTGATCACAAAATCTATATTTAAATTTGTTGTTGTTTAATGAAATATTACTTGGGTTTTATTCCTTCATATTATATCTTTAACAAAAACATAAAAAATTTCAAAAATATCAAATCATTTACGAGTTTTTTTATCATCGCTTAGGTACGCATTGATACCGTGATCAATTTTGTGAGTCACTGTATGTGAGTTGCAGCACACCACTGCCAACAAAAAAACGAGAATATATATATTTAGTCGTACGTACGTATGTATAAATATGCCACTTTATATGGCTCGCCACCCAAGATACGCCAACGAAAATCAATTTGTGAAAAGAAAGTGTTTGAAGGTGAAAAAAGTGCAGTGTCTCAGTGAAAAAAAGAAACAAAAACAGAAATTTCTTGAACAAATAGAGAAAAAATCAAAAAATTAGTGCCATAAGTGATATGTGAAAAAGATATTACCGCACAAAATCAAAAAATTGAAAAAAAAAATCGAAAAATTAGTGCCGTAAGTGATATGTATATGAAAAAATATACGAGAAAAAATATTACCGCACAAAATCCGGTAAACGTAACGGTGCACGTACGGATTATTTTGCTTTTGTAATTATCCCACTGAAACACTAAAAACACTAGTCACTTTGTCACTTTTCTTGTATAAACGGTTTATGATTGTCACCAATAAAATGCGATTAAAAAACCACTCTTTTTTTTATTTTTTTTTTTTTTAAACGATTTGTATCCAAGTGATATTAAAGCAATCACGTACCTGGTTTGCCTGCGTTGGTGTGCAGTGTATTGTGTTCTTTGGTGGCAGGTCACTTTGTGTTAAAAAAAAGAGTTGCTGGTGTGCAGCGCCTTGTGAATCCCTGTGGGTGGTGTTAAGAAAACTTGCTTGCTGGTTTGCAGCGCCTCGTGAATTCCAATTGTTATGGTGATGAGAAAACTTGCTTGTGGTGATGCTGGTTGTGGTGGCCGGTGGACGACGTTTGTGCGCGCGACGTTCGTGTTGCAGAAGGGGGCGGAAAGTCCGGGTTTCCGTTTCCCCTCGCTGTGATGGGCGGAAAGGCCGTGCTTCCGCTCCGGTTTCAAGGAGTTCTCCCTCCTCCGGTTCTGGTTGGAGAGGCCTAGTCTCCGTTCCAGGGTCTGATGCATCGATGGAGAGAGCATCATCGGAACTTATTTGTTCGCTCCATGATTGGCTTTGAGGCACTGCGGGGCGGCGACGGGTATTTTCCCCGATGTGGAGCATCATGTGGTGCTTTTCGTTGCAGCGCCGGCACCGTGCGTCGCTGGAGCAGTTCGCTGACCGGTGGTTGACCGCAAGGCAATTTATACAGTATTTACCTATGAGTGCCTCCCGTAGGCGCTCCTCCGGTGTCTTGGCCCGGAAGGACGAGCAGAGCCGCAATGGATGCTTTCCCTTGCACAGCGTGCAAGAAAGCGGGTACCGGTTTGGGTGTAGCGTCGCGGTTTTCTTCAAGGTACTGTAGCGAGTCATCTTCCTGAAATTAATCTGTTGACGATTTTGTGTTGTTTGGTTTTGAATATCATCTGGCTCGAAGGACCAGGACCTTCTTGGCTGCAAGAAGATCAATCCAAATGGCCATTACGACAAAATGACTACGAGACGACAATAGAGGAAAAACAGGTACGTGTACATGCTTGTACAACAATACAGGGGATTCTAACGACATCCTTGACCGTTTTTCGAGTTTGCCGAGAGCTTTGAGAGTGTTATCATACGTTATGAGATTCTCTCAAAGAGCTCATCCAAACACAAAGGCTTCTTTTCAACAAAAGTCTTGCTTAATTTCATCCGAAGAAATTAAAGCAACGACAAGACGTTTGATAATAAATACACAGAAGCAGAAATATGGTCAAGAGTATGGTTGTCTGAAATCCGGTAAGCCCATCGATGCAAAAAGTGAAATCCTCTCTCTTAATCCATTCCTCGATAAAGATGAAGTGTTGAGAACTGGTGGCCGTCTCGGTGCGTCTCTCGACTTGTCATACAATGAGCGCCATCCAGTTATCCTTCCATACAACTGCGTATTGTCTCGTCTAATAATCCATTTTATTCATCAAGTCTCTTTGCATGGAGAAAATCAGCTGATGTTACGGCTAACGCGGGCTCAGTATTGGATTCCAAGGGTGAAAAACTTGATCCGATCCATCATCCATAACTGCAAGACGTGCACGATCTTCAAAAAACGCGCTCAGACGCAACTTATGGGTGCACTTCCGTCCGAACGATCCACATTTTCACGCGCTTTTACGAATACGGGGGTAGATTTCGCGGGTCCGTTCGAAATAAAAAGCTACCGTGGAAGAGGATGCCGTGTATCCAAAGGGTATGTCTGTCTGTTTGTCTGTTTTACAACAAGGGCCATCCACCTGGAGGCCACTACCGATTTATCAGCACAGTAATTTTTAGCAACTCTCTCTAGATTCGTTTCTAGAAGAGGTTGCCCTAAGAATATTTATTCTGACAATGGTACAAACTTCGTTGGAGCATCGAGATCCCTAAGGTCCGAACTTAAAGCCTTCATAGCCGATGCTCGCAACAATGCTATCTCAAAGTATAGCCACCAAGCTCTTACATGGCATTTCATACCTGCTGCAGCTCCTCATATGGGCGGACTTTGGGAAGCAGGTGCGAAAAGCTTTAAGAGTCATTTCCGCAAGATTGCGTCTGGGCAAAAATACACTCTTGAAGAGTTTAACACACTCTTATGCCGAATTGAGTCTTGCCTTAATTCGAGACCATTAAGCCCAGCCTCAAACGAACCTACTGATTTGGAGCCACTTACTCCAGGACATTTTTTGGTCGGCGGACATCTGATGGCCCCACCAGAACCGGATATAAATGAAAGCAGTGCCTCTATCGTAAATAGATGGCAAAAACTTAAGGCCTTACATCAATCCTTCTGCAAAAGGTGGAAAACTGAATACCTGAAAGAAATGCAGAAACGCATTAAGTGGAAACATCCAAAAACTAATTTGAAGACAGGTGACCTTGTCGTCATCAAGGAAGACAATTTGTCACCGAACGAGTGGAGATTGGGTAGGATTGTCAATATACACCCAGGTGCTGATACCCGAGTGCGAGTAGTTGACATTATTACTGAAAAAGACCAAGTTACAAGACCGCTTGCCAAATTGGTCTTACTACCACCCTACGAGGAGGAAAACGTGGATGCACACCCTACTCAACACAACCGTTCCCCAGCCACATCGGAAGCCTAGCTTTCCGACACACTTACTACGATCTGACAGAAAATCTTAAAAAAAAAAAAAAAAGAAGAAGCGAATTTACGTTGTTCTAATTAATTGTGCACGTACATATTTTTAAAACGACTCTGGTTCCTAATGTATATAGAATTCAAAATAGTTTGGTGTGACATAGCTATAAGAAAATATTATATAGTAGTTTCCGAGATACGTAGCCCATTTTCAATTTTTAAAAAAAAACTTAGTAAAATTTAGTGTTTCTGACGTTTTTTGTTAGTCCGTTAACGCACTTTTAGTGCCACGCCCACATAGCTATAGTAGTTTCCGAGATATGTACAAAAAACTTAGTAGGGGCGGGGCCACGCCCACTTTTCCAAAAAAATTGCGTCCAAATATGCCCCTCCCTAATGTGATTCTTTGTGCCAAATTTCACTTTAATATCTTTATTTATGGCTTAGTTATGACACTTTATAGGTTTTCGGTTTCCGCCATTTTGTGGGCGTGGCAGTGGGCCGATTTTGCCCATCTTCGAACTTGACCTTATGGAGCCAAGGAATACGTGTACCAAGTTTCATCATGATATCTCAATTTTTACTCAAGTTACAGCTTGAACGGACGGACGGACGGACAGACAGGCGGACGGACGGACAGACAGACATCCTGATTTCGACTCTACTCGTCGCCCTGATCACTTTGGTATACATAACCCTATATCTGACTCTTTTAGTTTTAGGACTTACAAACAACCGTTATGTGAACAAAACTATAATACTCTCCTTAGCAACATTGTTGCGAGAGTATAAAAATAAACAGATTTTACTTTGAAAAACATTTTTTTTTAAGTTTTACATATTTTTTATTGCCTTGAATTGCAATTTTGAAATATTTCGTTTGCATTCCCCTCAACGCAGCTTGAAATAAATTTTTTTATTCTTTTTGTATTATAAATTTTCGCATCGATTTTATTTCATTCTCTTAAAATCTTAAGTCACATTCTTCACACAATTTATTTTCAGTGTATTCGCACATCTCTATTCATTAATAGTTTTGTTTCTCGTAATTTTTATTCAATTTAATTGTAATCGGCCAAAATGTTAAATATTTAGTTATGTACTTTCTCATGCTATATTGTTTCACCTTTTAGCTTAGTACGCAGCTCTCAAGAAACGTAAAAACTTCATATAAAAAAACGCTTAAGAAACGGTCAAGATACTTTCCTGCGCTAAATTTACTTGTGCTAGTACGCAGCTCTAAAGAAATCTAGTACTAATTTTTGATACTTTTTTCAGTAAAATGTGAATATGGCAAACCTGGTTTTGCGAAGAAACATCAAATCAACAATTGTTTCTTGAAGGAAATTCGAAGTAATCGTCAAATTCATCCTAAATTAGTTGAAATCATTATTATGAAGCATATTCCATTTTGAAATGTTGTATAAAACCTACCAATCATCAACAACATTTCCTAAATCTCAATGAAAATATTTATGTTACCATACACATATACACATACATATTACGCACAAAGTTTGTTTTCTTTGTTTATTCTCTCTTGCTCTTCTAATGTAGATCATTCACAATGCGTAACCAGCTGCCAAAATTACTTGAGAAATAATGTATTTTTTTTCTTGAGCAATTACTTGAGAGCTGCGTACCAACCTTTTAATAGCTAAACATAAGCATGGAAATGTACGTTAAAGCAACCGGAAAAGCGTAAATACGTATGTATTGTACTCATAGCATGTATTTTTTGAAGTACTACGAGTTAATTTCCATTATTGAACATTAGTCTAAGCGAAGCATATAAGAATATGTATATAAATGACAACTGCACGAAGTTCAATCAATCGGCAATTATTAAAATAATAAGTATTTATGATTTAGGATTTCAGCAAACGCTTCTCACAACATTTGATTTTTGCACGTTTACATCGAAATATTTGTTAATCTGGCCTAATGTTAACGTCATATTTACTTGTGCGTCATTTTTTTTCATTTTATGGTTGTGTTATTAAATCAACTTACCCCCAGAGTTGCTTTCCTTACGTTCAATCTTCCATCCTTTGTACCATTGGTGGATGCTTCCAACACGTTATCACCATGCCAAGCCAGCGATTGGCACGAATGCAACAGCAGCTGGATTGTAACCGAGCTTCTTGATGGATGAGGATACTTCCTTCTGGACTTCCCCATAACAAGTCTCACTGTATGGTGGTTTAGACGAATCCATCTTGTTGACACCAACGATCAGTTGTTTCACACCAAGGGGAAAGCAAGAAGAGCATGCGCACGAGTCTGAAAATAAAGGAGAATATTTTAATAAATCTGCAAATTTCATTATCTTCACTTACTTACCTTTTCTGCTGCCAGCAAACAGGGGACAACACATCAATGTTTTCTCGCCGGGGCCTCCAGATACCTCCTTTTTGATTTCTTCATGCGATCCTGCCAGGAAGCCTGAAAGAAAATATTCAAATAAATATGTAAATTCAATTATTTTTACTCACTTACCTTTTTCTGCTGCCGGGGTTAATCTGCGCACGTGTGCGCACTTAACCAATAATTAAAAATGTCATTCATGACATAAGGTGATCCCAGCACGGCACCAAACTTCCACAAGTCGTCGCCAATACGCTTGGTGCTCGGCGCGGATGTATACTCCCGCATTATGACCCAACAGGTCATGCCACAAACATTTGGGCAGCTCCTCGCTCAGGGCTCCATATTCGGCTGGGTGCTTTCGGGTACGGCCCGGTACTAAATTAAGCTATTTTAGTATTGTTTTTTTTTAACTTATTCTATTGTTTTTTTTTGCATTCCTATTTAGAATAAGTATTGTTTTTTGGATTGTTATTTTAAAAAAATATAATTATAATAACAAATAAATGAACTTAAACTATTTTCTATTTAGCTGTACTCATATTGTGCCATAAATTTGTACATCGTTGTGGTGGTCGATGGACATGTAATTTTTTTTTTTTGTTGCTCACCGCAAGGGGGCCGGTATGTTTAGGCCAGCGCCTAATTTCTTTTTACCACCCCTAGTGAGTATATAACAAACCATTGCCAGTTAGCTGTTAATAGTTTTCACTCAACTGTTAATAACTTTCACTCAACTGGCAATGGTTTCGTTGAAAACTCCCGCTTAGCAAGCGACCCTGCTAGTCGCGCACTTTTACTTTTTCCTAGAGAGCGAAGGAAGTAAGACGTCGTCCACCGGCCACCACAACCAGCATCACCACAAGCACAAACCAGTAAGTAATTTTTGGTAATCACGATTTAATAAAGAACCAACACTTTAATTTGCTATATTAAACACAAACTTTGTGGTTTCATTTACTAATTTTTTTCCTGTTTCCTCAACGATCGACGCATCGTCCGCGAGTGACTCGTCGAACGTTCGAGACATATTCAGCTTAGTTGTGGTAGTTGTTTATAGGTTTTCTTTTAGTGACGCATTGTGGGCGTGGCAGTGGTCCGATTACGCCCACATACAAAGTCTGCATTACTTTTTTGCCAAAGAACATGTATACTAAGTTTCATTAAAATTTGTTATCGTATTTTTTCTTATGATACAATTTTTTTATATTGGGTAGTCGAAAGTCTTTTCGTATTTCTAATCGAAGTTCAACTTATTTCTTTATATTTATAATGAACTCTAATGAACCAAATATGTACAATTTTGGTCGACCACTTTTTGGCATTTTTCCGCTGGAGACATTATTCCATCAGTGTTAAACTTTTCTGGTTTCTTGGCGAAAAACTGGGAGTTCTGCATTGCCCGAAACAAATTTTAGTCCGATGGTGCAAGGTCAAGGCTATATGATGGATGTATCAAAACCATCCCAGCTTCGCTCTTCCAGTTTTTGCCGAGTCATCAAAGATGTGTGTGGTCTAGCGTTGTTCTGATGGAAGACGGCGCCCTTTTTGTTGATCAGTTCTAGCCGTTTTTTCGATTGCTTGTTTCAATCTCATCAGTTGTTGATAGTAAAATGTAGAATCAATCGTTCGACCAGGCTGGAACAACTCATAGTGAATGATTTCTTTCCAATCCCACCAAATCTTTAGCATAACCTTTCGAGGCGTCAATTCTGGCTTTGCGACCATTTGTTGAGCTTCACCACGCTTTGACCATGATATTTTTCACACATTATTGTCGTATTTGATCCTCTTTTGCTCTCCTGTTACCATTCGCTTAAGAAATGGTTCGTTTTCATATCGGTCCATTAAATTTTTCACAGACAATTCATGTGGTACCCAAACCTCGAGCTGCTTTTTGTACTCAGTCGTTTTTAAATGTGTCCTGCTCAATCTTTTCCATAATTTCATCAACTTTTTCAAAAAAAGGTCAACCAGAACGAAGTGCATCTTTCACATCGAAATTTCCAGAACGGAAGCGAGCGAACCATTGCTGTGCTATACGCACTGATACAGCATCGTCTCCGTAAACATCACAAATTTCATTGGTGGCTTGCGTGGCTTTCTTCCTTTTTTATGCAAAAATTTCAAAAAATAGCGAATTTCTTCATTATTTTCAATCAACTCAAAATTTTTTTCGACTTCGCTGAATGTAATTTTTTTTGGTTATATGAAGGTTTAAATCTCACCTTTCCAACACTATGTGGTATGACATAATGTGATTGGTAGCACTAGAGATATGCGACTGCAACAATATCTATTGACAAAATATGAAAAGATTTTTTCCACTACCCAATATATGTATGTATACATATGTATAACCCTATCTATCTCACTTAGTTTTAAGTTAAAACTGTGAACAAAACTATTATGTTTTGTAGCAACATGATGCAAGAGTATAGCGGAGAAGCCAAAAACAAATACGTTTACGCTAGATGCCAACAATTATGTACACACATACTTATGTATATTTGGAAGCAAATTGGCAACAAGCGGCTTCCAGACTGTAATCTAACAACCTTAACAAAAACACAACCAGAGATAAAGAGATGCCCATTTCTCCAGTCAGTGTCTTTGACAGTTGGCAGGATCTGGTAGGTTTATAACGGAAATTCACTATTTGAGACATTTTGAGGTGTCGTCTCAATTTGTGACTAATTGTGACCTCACAGCTGGCAGGTCACAAAACTAAAAAGAGCTCATAATTGCAATTTTGAATATACTGAATAGAGATCATCATAGATATTAATCGATTGTTCTTCTTTTTTTATTTTGTAAATAACTCAAACACTAAAAGGTTAAACATAAGTAAATCAAATTCACTTAAATTTTGTAAATATTTTGAAACAAAGTCAACATCTATTTTTACTTTTATTGTTATTATGCTTTTTCACTGTGATATAGAAAAGTTCGTATTTGCTTTCGGCATATTTATTTTCATTCAAGTGTAAATACATCTCTAAATTATGAAATGTAACTGATTTTTGTAACTGTCACTTATAGATATGCAAAATCGTCTCAAGTCAATCGATGTGCCATAGGTTTTAAGAGCGGTAGGGGGACAAAAAATTCATTATCTTTCGAATGGTATGAATGAACAAAAATTTTTTTCAGTTTATTATAGGTGAATATTTTCTGCTTTGTAACACATACTTTTCGATTTTCTTTTAGCGTGAAGAACACTATAAAAATTTCAATTGTTTAACAAAAAATTGCGTAAAATATTATTATTTAAACAAATGGATCGTGAAAACAAATCTTTAATATAGCACGACCATTTTTCTTTGTCCTCACAAAATTTCATCGATTTATCTCTAGTAGTTTATGAGAAAAAATTTTACAATTTTATCATGCTTTAAATTTCAACCTTCAATAACTTTAACAAAAAAGGAATTTTGACGAAATATTTACATATATCACTTGGTATGCGTCTGGTCCCTTTTCTTTTCAAAATCGGTAATACATACATATTTCGAAATTTTCTTGGACCACTAGACGTGGTTTGACCCTTCTGATATTACTTATATAAGGGCTAGGCCAAATTTTAGCTCAAATTTATCTATTTTAGGCACAAATATATACTGTTATGAGTAAAATACGCTCTTATTTTAATTGGGATAACTCACATATTGGCCGATATACATACATATGTACATATGCGGCACCCGGAAGCCCGAAAAAATTTATGTATGTATATTAAGTATATGGGGGCTAAGGGAAGTGTTGGCCCGATTCAACCTATTTTTGACATGCAGACCCACCATCATAAGAGAAGGATGATTCCTTATTTCCAGTTATGTACTTACATATGTATATCTCACATTGACCGACATTTTCTATCAAAAGTCAACTATAGGTACCGCGGTCTAAATGTTCGGTACCTATGTATGGGCGTGAACAGTTTTTCTTGGATTTGAATAATTTTTGATCATAAGGTGGCACACACTTACATTATTCGTGCAAAGTTGTATCCCGTTATATTAATTGCTTCTTCATTTGTGTACTGGAAACTGTAGGGATCAAATGGAATTTAAAATTGTGCTATATGGGAAATAAGCATGGGTGTTGTCCGATTTCACTAATTTTCACAATGTGACATAAAAAATGCCGTACCAAATTTTGTCGAAATCGGTCAGTCGGGTCCCGAGATATGGGATTTTACAAAAAAGTGGGCGGTGCCACGCCCATCGTCCATCGTTTCACACCAGCTCTCATAAAGCTCTCTTATACCATCTCGGTGGTAAAATATATTGTCTCTGGTGTATTTAGTTATTAATTTATCACGATTTCAGTAGTTTTAAGCAGTACCGTTATATGGAGAGTGAGCGAGGCTATCCTCCGATTTCATCCCTTTTCACAAAATCGGTAGAAATTCTTACAATATTTAGTGCTGAGGGAATTTGCTTCTTGCAGCTTAAGCGGTTTAGGAGATATGCACATTAAACTTATTGCAAGGCGGGGCCATGCCCACTTTTCCAAAAGTTTTTTTCCGACAGGTGCCCCTACTCCGATCCCCCATAATAAATATGAGTTTTATATCTTAATTAAATTAAATTCTGCTGCTCCATTTATATTTGGCATATTTATTTGTTTCTTGCACAATTGCTTCAAGAAGTGTATCTGTAAAAAAGAGTCTGAAAAAATCGATAGGTCCAACACTTTTAAATCCGTTGAAAAATTGATTTTTGATAGATGCTCTAAAGAGTAAATGCGTTTACACAACTACTCTCATCTCATCATTTTCTGCTTCTTCCCTATCGCAGGACATTTCTAAATGCATACCTCGTCGCTTTAGTGGAACTATGTCACTATCAGAGTCACTACTGGAAATATCTGCAGAACAAATATTAGCACTTTCTTTATCAAAGTCAGCGTTGAAAGAGTCAAAATAAAATTCGTCACCGCTACTTTCAGGTTCACGGAACATTTATTTCAGTAAATTTCTCTTTGCACTTTTATTAGGGTATTATTTTTAAATATTTTAAGATGTGAAATCGCCAAATCTAAGTAAAGCACAACTTATAAAATATTCGATTTGATCGAATCGGCAACGGTTAAAAAAGCTTTGGTCGTTGGAAGCAGTCATACGACTGGAATGGCAAAAAAGCTTTGGTGGCTGAGAGCAAACATACGGTCGTAAAGGGTCATAGATTAAAGTCACACTTCCGTTATGAAAAACATGTAGTTAAATCTTGATAATTTTGACACGAATTATGGCAATGTTGCGAAAGTCTCAAATACCTTCTTAATAAGAATAAGAAAGGAAAATACGCGTCCACAACCGAACACTTTTCTCCACAAGGTGTCTTCAAATGGCGAAAATTTATAATTTTTACGACATTCGTTTTATTCCATTTGCCATACACATAATTGAAATCACATTTGTTAATTTTTAGATGATGACTGGTACCAGCAAAAACATAGTCCCTAGGAGTGGTCAACAGAAGTGATTGTGTCCGCATCATATCCGAAGACATGGCGTATATGTAACGTCTTGGAATCAACTGTTTGCACACATACATACAATGTCGGACAAAATTAAAGCACGAAGTTCACTTTGTACTCATTTAGTTAAAAACAGAACGTACAACTTTTAATTTTTTATAGTAATAGGATCATATGTTTAAAATAAAAAAAAAAGAAATGCTGCGTATCTACCAACACGATAACGTTATATAAATTACATACAGATAAATGGTAAATTTCGTGCTTTAGTTTTGTCTCAACTATACCTATATATATACATAGTATGTATATGTATATACGTACATAACATGAATTATAAACAGAAAGAATAAAACTTAAAAAAATATTGAGATTTCTTTATAACAGTGTATCTTTGTTCCAAACATAGATACATTTAAGCGAAAACTTGGCCTAGCCCCTATATAACTTATATCAGGACTTTCGAACATTTGGCTTCGAATCATACTCTTTATGATTGCTTTTACACCTTGAATTTTCCTTATTTCCCTGGCTTTGTTATTGCAAGACGTCGATTCATAGAAATTTTGTCAACTCCACGATGCCCATAATTCAGCGTCAATATATTTGCTTTTTTCAATGTTTTGAGGAGGACTTTTATCCTATTATTATAATACTTAATTTCTGGTACGTTAGAGTCTACATATGTAAGTAATATAATAATATTTACGTAAAAATAAAAATATAAAGGGAGATCTATTTCGAGGTTCCCTACAAAAAACACAGAAACTTCAAATTCAATGGGGAATGTTTATTATCATTCAAAAGAACATTCTTTGGTGCGAACAAAATTTGGCTCGAAAATGTCAAATGTCTTGGAACTTTTTAAGATCCCACAGAGAGAAGCGATGTCGCTTGGGAAAGTTGAGCTGCTCCAGTTCTTGCACAAGCTTTATTTTGTACGCTTTCAATTAATTATAGGATTTGTTACTTGTAGGTTTATACAATGCTCGTGTATGGGCTTGTGCGCGTACCGATCCATGTTCGCGAAAAAGTTAGATTTTTTACGATGGGTTCGCGTACATGCGTGTCGTGTATGGCGTCGTGTGCGCACAAAATCTCATTTCTCTTGTGTCGCGAACAGTGGAGATCGCGGACAATGGCAAATGCTAAAGGGAGAGCCTGCTTTCGAGGCTTCAAAAAATCGATTTTTATGAGGATTTTTTTGGGAGGGAAAGAAATAATTGATTCAAGCGAAATTTCTAGGCTTTATAGTTATGATATATGTTATGAACATCTTTCTCAAATTTTTTGGATACGAAATCTTTCATATTCTGCCTTTGGGAAGCATTTGCCCGATGCATCTCGCATGTACATTTTTCGGACGGCGGGCAGGATGCAGGTCGCAATTTCTATCGGAAACAAAAAATTCAAAGAGATTCGTATTTTTTAATCATTTATCTTCTAGTTAAACTAAAAAAATCCTAAAAAGTGTAAAATTCTAAATTTGTTTTTAAAAATTTAATAAGTAGTGGTTTTTGACCAAAAAAATTTTACTTTATGTTGTTTAAAAATTTGTTAAAACTTGACTTTTCTTAATTTTTTTAGTTTGTATAGAAGATAATTTTATGTCAATGATAATAAACTTCGCCCTATTTCCATACGACGTTTAGTTTTTTTTTCTGTCCTGCCCGCCAATTAAGAATAATCGTAAAAATGGAAAACCGAGAAATCGCGCTTCAAAGTTTTCGCCTTTTGCCCCAGCGCTCATACATATGTACATATGTATGAATGTATGTACATATGTATGTGTATCTGTTAGACGCTCGGTCACTATTTCCTTTCTAGCTTCAACAATATTTCGAATTCCAATCCATAACTTTGGGGAAATATTGTTAGATAATTTTTAGAGAGATTTTAGTAAAAAAAGATCTATTGTTTGAAGCTTCTAAAGCAGGCTCCCCCCTTAATAACGATTTCGTATCAGAATTTATTGGTCTTATAAAAAATGAATTGGCAATTTGGCTAACGAAAAGTGATAAATATAAAAATAAAATTGAGAAAAATAAAAGTTGGGATAACTTATTAACGAAATACAAAGAAATCGATAAAAGCGCTACATTAGAAATAAATTCGAATAAATGTTCCGCTGGCCTGTCGCACATGTTCACTCTGTGAAGAACGAACGCAAAAAGGATTTGTGTGTCGTGTATGGGCGAAACGAATTCACACAGATCGAACGCACATGTTTGTCGTGTATGGGCCCTATTAAGAAATGGTCAAGAAAATTTCCTGCGGTAAATTTTCTTGTGCTAGTATGCAGCTCTAAAGAAATCTTGTACTAATTTTTAATAAATGTTTTCAATAAAATGCGAATATAGCAACGCTGGTTTTGCGAAGAAACATGAAATCAACAATTGTTTCTTGAAGGAAATTCAAAGTAATCGTTAAATTTATCATAACTTGGTTAAAATCATTATTATGAAATATAGTTCATTTTGAAATGATATATGAAACTTACCAATTATCAACCACATTCCTTAAATCGCAATGAAAATGTTTATACATATATAATACTTACACACATCTTCTTCTTCTTAATTGGCGTAGACACCGCTTACGCGATTATAGGCGAGTTAACAACAGCGCGCCAGTCTTTTCTTCTTTTTTCGCCAGGTCCTTCTCCACCTGGTCTTTCCACGAAGTGGAGGTCTTCCTCTTCCTCTGCTTCCCCGGCGGGTACTGCGTCGAATACTTTCAGACCTGGAGTGTTTTCGTCCATCCGGACAACATGACCAAGTCAGTGTAGCCGCTGCCTTTTAATTCGCTGAACTATGTCAAGGTCGTCGTATATCTCGTGCTCATCGTTCCATCGAATGCCATATTCGCCGTGGCCAATGCGCAAAGGACCATAAGTCTTTCGCAGAATTTTCCTCTCGAAAACTCATAACGTCGACTCATCGGTTGCTGTCACCGCCCAAGCCTCTGCACCATATAGCAGGACGGGAATTTAGCTTTTGTTCGTCGAGAGAGGACTTTACTTTTCAATTGCCTACTCAGTCCGAAGTAGCACCTGTTGGCAAGAGTAATCCTGCGTTGGATTTCCAGGCTAACATTGTTGGTGGTGTTTATGCTGGTTCCGAAATAGACGAAATTATCTACAACTTCAAAGTTTTGACTGTCAACAGTGACGTGAGAGCCAAGTCGCGAGTGCGACGACTGTTTGCTTGATGACAGGAGATATTTCGTTTTGCCCTCGTTCACTGCCAGACCCATTTTCTGTGCTTCCTTGTCCACACAGCAGCGCCAGCAGCTGTACACTCTTATAGAAGATGGTACCATCTCTATTTAGTTCTGCAGCTCGAACTATTTTCTCCAGAAGCAGGTTGAAAAAGTCGCACGATAGGGAGTCGCCTTGTCTGAAACCTCGTTTGGTATCGAACGGCTCGGAGAGGTCCTTCCCGATCCTGACGGAGCTTTTCGTGTTGCTCAACGTCAGTTTACACAGCCGTATTAGTTTTGCGGGGATACCAAACTCAGACATCGCGGCATAAAGGCAGCTCCCTTTCATGATGTCGAAAGCAGCTTTGAAATCGACGAAGAGGTGGTTGGTGTCGATTCTCCTTTCACGGGTCTTTTCCAAGATTTGGCGCATGGTGAATATCTGGTAGGTTGTTGATTCTCCAGGTCCGAAACCACACTGATAAGGGAGCATTCAATTCTGTACAAGAATATGATTTTTTTATTCCTACAAACGAGAAAGCTCCAGAGAAAACAAAATATTCGTAAAAAGTGGTAAAATCCCATGTAATTTCAATGGGAAATGTATCGTGTTTGGGGCAAGGTTTATTATGAAAATTAAGGGCTTTTTATGGTCTGATATTTTTTTTAGATGGAAAACTAAAAGTTTAGGGGGCGTGTCGTCAAAAATAATCAATTTGGTAAATAACGAACACCCTAATGTATGTATGAATGGAATTCATTTTTCACATTAGAAATATGTACATATGTACATGCATATGGAATTAGCCTTTTTGTAGGAGAAGTTTAAATTAATGACTGCAGTTGTGATATGTTTGTACAGTCACTCAATAAAGTCTACATACCCCCCGAAAAGATCAGTTCTGTGTCACCTATGCACAATGGAAACACAAAATGCATATCAAACGAACTCTTATTAAGAGCAAAAAGATATTTTGACTAAGTTCTTTTAATTTTTCTATATTTTTAATAAAAATTGTTTTCCAAACACAGAAAAGTCTACATACTCCTAACCAAAACGTATTTTCAACAAAGAAATAGTAATAATAATATTTAATTCAATATTTAGTGGGACCACCTTGGCTCTGCAGAACAGCGTTTAATCGGTTTTTCATTGAAAAAACAATTTTTTTTGTATAGTCCGTTGAAATAAGATCCCATTCCTCTAGTAGTGCGGTTTTTAGGTCCTGTTTGTTTTTTATCATTCTTTTTCTGATACGACGATCTAATTCATCCCATAAATGCTTATATGGCAGTTATTCTTTAACAATACGTGCATTATGCTTTGGGTCATTATCTTGCTGGAAGTACCAACCCTCTGCAAGACCAATTTTATCTGCGGATTGCCTCAGATTATCTTTAAATAAGTTCAGATACACCATACGATCCATTGTTGTTTCGATAAACACTAAATTACCCACCCCAGCCGCTGACATGCAACCCCACACCATTACGGAACCGCCTCCGTGTTTGACTGTAGGAAGCAAATTTTTGGATAATAACGCTTCTTTGTTTTTGCGCCAAATTTTTTGTTTCCCATCACAACCAAACAAGTTGAACTTGCTTTCATCGCTAAATAAGACATTGGCCCAAAAACATTCATCTGCTTCAATATATTTTGTAGCAAAATCAACACGTTTTTGTTTATTAATTGCACTAATAAACGGTTTTTTCCTGGGTACACGACTACAAAATCCGCTATCTCTTAAACACTCTCGTACAGTTTCTGAATGCACGAAGTGAATTTGGAGAATTTCATCACTTATATAGTGATTTTAGAAAATATCCTGCCAAGTTTAAACAATATACTCGAATGAGTATTGAAACTTTCGACTATATTCTCGAAAATATTGGAATGCCATTAAATGATGAATGACAGCATATGACTTTCATGATTTCACTTTTTCCAAAGAATTTTATGTCCAAAACTAGCTTTTCGCAGAATAAACAATGTTGTCGGCGCTGGAATACGCTTTGGAACTGTTTTCTCGCATTCAACCAGCTTTGCGCTCTGACCAGCTCGGCGCCCACTATGACCTGTTCGCGCTTATTTGTACTAATTTGTATAATACCAGTTTTCTCGCATTGGTTCTCGCAATAAGCGTCAGTCGGCTCGGCTCGGCAACAAGCGGCCACTCTGTTCGCACCCTTAGGCGGGCGACCACTCCTCGGCTTGCTTTGTACACTTTTCGTTATATTATAATTCCGAATTATTGTTTGAACGGTTGATTTTGGACGTCCTACTAGTTTTCCTATCTCACGTAAAGATTTTTTATCTTTATGATAATTTATAACTAGTTGTCGTACTTCAACACAAATTTCTTTACTCATTTTGAAATAATACCACATTGAGATTATTAAAAGTATGGAAATTAGCATATTTACAAATAACGGTGCACTATAAAGACGCTTGAGATAGTTCGCAGCACTGCTGGTATACTTCTTCTTCTTAATTGGCGTAGACACCGCTTACGCGATTATAGCCGAGTTAACAACAGCGCGCCAGTCGTTTCTCCTTTTCGCTACGTGGCGCCAATTGGATATTCCAAGCGTAGCCAGGTCCTTCTCCACTTGGTCCTTCCAACGGAGTGGAGGTCTTCCTCTTCCTCTGCTTCCCCCGGCGGGTACAGCGTCGAATACTTTCAGAGCTGGAGTGTTTTCGTCCATTCGGACAACATAACCTAGCCAGCGTAGCCGCTGTCTTTTAATTCGCTGAACTATGTCAATGTCGTCGTATATCTCGTACAACTCATCGTTCCATCGAATGCGATATTCACCGTGGCCAATGCGCAAAGGACCATAAATCTTTCGCAAAAAAACTCGCAACGTCGACTCATCAGTTGTTGACAACGTCCAAGCCTCTGCACCATATAGCAGGACGGGAATTATGAGCGACTTGTAGAGTTTAGCTTTTGTTCGTCAAGAGAGGACTTTACTTTTCAATTGAATACTCAGTCCGAAGTAGCACCTGTTGGCAAGAGTAATCCTGCGTTGGATTTCCAGGCTAACATTGTTGGTGGTGTTAATGCTGGTTCCGAAATAGACGAAATTATCTACGACTTCAAAGTTTTGACTGTTAACAGTGACGTGAGAGCCAAGTCGCGAGTGCGACGACTGTTTGCTTGATGACAGGAGATATTTCGTCTTGCCCTCGTTCACTGCCAGACCCATTTTCTGTGCTTCCTTGTCCAGCCTGGAGAAAGCAGAACTAACGGCGCGGGTGTTGAGGCCGATGATATCAATATCGTCGGCAAACGCCAGCAGCTGTACACTCTTATAAAAGATGGTACCTTCTCTGTTTAGTTCTGCAGCTCGAACTATTTTCTCCAGAAGCAGGTTGAAGAAGTCGCACGATAGGGAGTCGCCTTGTCTGAAACCTCGTTTGGTAATCAAAAGGGGGTCTCTCATCCGAGGCTGTGTTTTCTTTTTCATTGGGGGGGTTTTTTACGTGGCGGGTCCCAAACCCAGCGCACAACCCTATGCAGGGGATGTTTCGCCTTCTCACATTAGCTCGCCTTCGAACGGATGTTCTTAGGCTACCCAGAGGATACTTGGTCAAAGACCGGAAGTAGTGAGCTGCTTGAGCCATGTGTAAAAGAATCGTTTCTGGCCACTCCCAAGTGAATGGCGATCAGAGAACTTTCCTCACTTGCGTGAACTTCTACACATGACTCCATCCTCCTATACACATATGTAAGTATATTTTCTTGGTTTATTTTCTCTTGCTCTTCTAATGTGCGTCATTCACAATGCGTAACCTGCTGTCAAATTTACTTGACTACAGCTCAAGAAATAAGGAATTTTTTCTTGAGCATTTACTTGAGAGCTGGAACCCAACCTTAAGAGTAAAACGATATTTTGATTAATATTTTTTCGTTTGTTTGTATTTATTAAAAATATTTCATAAAAACTGATTTTAAAACACAGAAAAGTCTATATCCGGCAGCTCAGAAATGTGAATAAAATGACACCCTGAATACCAGCAGTCCTACCATCTACCTCAAGCGTCTTAACAATATTCCCTTATTTATAAATAAGCTAATTTCCTTACTTTTAATATTTCCACGGCACATTCGCGAGTGAACAGTGAAAGTGAACAGACGTGTACTCGAGAGCAACCAATACTAAACCCGAAAGAGGAAAAAAAAAATACATATATAAAATATATCAACAAACAAAGTAAATAAAAAAAGGACATACTACAAATATACAGACACAAATTAAATGAGTTAAACTAAAGACAAGAACAAACAAAATGCACCTCGAAGGCGAGGAGCCAGGCAGCTCCTCAGCCAATAACAACAAAGTAGCTGAACAAAAGCAACAACAAAACAATCCGCAGGCAATACACCAAGCGCGCAGGCAATACACCAAACGCGCAGGCACAAAAGATGCGACCGACCCACGAAAACTATAAGTACAAGGATACCCATAAAGGACCCTACATTGTGTACCTAGACAAAAAAAAAACGATAAAGAAAGAGCACCAATTAACGCGATCTCGGTAAACAAATGGTTACAGGATAACAAAACGGAGGACATTCTGTAAATCCCAAAAATAGGATTTGAAAGATATAAATCACATTTAAAAACGGGAAAACAGCAAACAAATTCTGTGAAAAAACAAGCGAGCAATACGAAGCGAAGATTTTTGCCCACTTTGTATCTAAAATGGGCATAATATTCGACATACCAGCTGATATTACGGAAGAGGAGCTAAAGGAAAACACTGTTTCACCGATAAAAATCTTGAAAACAATGAGAGTGAACAAGACACAGAGGGGATGAAGTTTCCCACACGGAGAGTTAAAATAGTGTTTGACGGTCTGGAAGTACCGAGGGAAGTAACGTTCGGTTACACCAAGATAATGGCGAAACCATCTGTAGCATTTGCGCAATGCTACCGTTGCTTCAGGTACAACCATTTCGCACAGCATTGCAAACAGCTAAACTCGATCTGCGCAAAATATGAAATTACCCACGACAACACTATAAAGTGCAGCACGGAACAATGCGTAAGACAATATACAACGTAATATATAATATAATACGTAATACAAAAGAGGCGCAAACAAAATATATTCGGAAACCACTTTGAACTACTTAACAACAACGCTGTCCTTGACACGGAATTTCCTTAACTGCAAAAAAGGAGAAAGATACAAACATACAGCAATAAAGCAAAAGCTATGAAGCATATGCACCAACAATTCTCGTATGCCAAAGTCGCGAGAACGAACAACAACAAAACAAGAGAAGAAAACAATGCATGGACCCATGGAAGAATGGAAACAAACCACACTAGAAATCGCAATAACGACGAATAATAAAATACTAGCATACCCGACCAACCTAGATAAATACATACAAAAGTAGGACGACTTCACGGCAAAAATCAACCAAACGATAAACAACTGTTTAACGCAAAACGCAACACGAGCTAATAGCAAGGCCCTATACGAAGCCTTAATACATACATATATAACCCAAGCACTTTAAAGCAAATGGGTTGGGTTTAGTATCGCGCCGGTTAATTTTGGCTCACTGTACCTAAACGAGACAACCGAATTGAAAATTTTAAACACGAATGTATGCTTAAATTATCAAACTTTATTTTAAAACATATTTTATAAAAATCGGTTCACAAATTTTTGCACAAATTCACTTTAAAAAATGCTATTTTTTGCAAATTTCTCAATATATATGCTAGTGTATTTTCACCTGTTGTGCATTGTACCAAACCAATTATGGATACATTTTCACGCACATATATTACTTATGAATTATAAAACCACTAGTAATGTTTTTAATTACTTTTGATTGTTAATTTCTTTGTAAATCTTTGAATAAAATACACCTTTTTCTGCATTGAGTTCAATAAAGCGAAAAACCAAAATTACTGCCTAATTTCAACTGTCAAATTACCGAGAAATCACGAACAAAAGGGAATAAATTAAACCCAGTTAGCAATAAATGTATGAAGTGAACGCGAAAAGGTGTTCAATGCTAAAATACTGTGGATGGCGTAGCCGGTGTTGGACCGACCAGGGTTATTTTTTTTTGAAGCGCGGCCGAAGGCCGCCCACGCAAAAAGGAGTTCTATGCGAAAAAAATCTGATACACCCTATCTATCTAATATGTGTGCTGGGAAGCATAACGGTACTTTTCATATGTTTACCCATATTTTAAAATTTGGCGTTATGCAAAATACGTTTTCTGTTATTCGGCTTTATTGGAAACAAAAATATTAGAAAACAATGTGCGAAATTGCAAATGGTGAGTAATAATAATAAATAATAAGATATTCTAATATTGGAATATATTATTTTTTTTTAGAAACGCCGTCCACACGGGTTAAGTGGAGCCTTATGCGTGTTGGCACCGAGCTGCGCACGCATGACCAAGGAGTCCGTTTTGCGGAGGAAAACGGTTTAATACCGAGAGAGCAATTGTGCCCTGTACACAAGGTTCCAAAGAGTATTCGGAAAGGGGGCAAATTTGGATATTTTGTGTGCTACAGGGGCACGTGCACAAAAAGGCCACGTGTTTCAATAACCATGGTTACATGGTTTGAAAATGTTCGCATCAGTGTCCCTCGAGTATATTTTTTCATGTACTGCTTTGCGTGCCGTATGTCCTGCGAAGAAGTATTGCGCGAGGACTATACTAATGAGGGGAAAACTTTGTCATCTGCAACAATATCAGACTGGTATAGTTATTGCCGAGAGGTCGTGGTAATATACCAGTTGGACCACCAATATGAACAAGGAAAAATTGGTGGTCCGGGAAAAACTGTTCAGATCGACGAAAGTAAATTTGGTCGGCGAAAGTACAATAAAGGTAATACTATTTCTTGAATTTAATTTAATTAGGTTTTTTTTTTACATTTTAGGCAGGCGCGTAGAGGGACACTGGGTCCTTGGGATGATTGAAGATGGTAGCGAGGACATACGCCTCGAAGTATGTCCTGACAATCTTCGAACGGCGGACATTTTAATACCTTTGATACAGAAGCACGTGGCTGAAGGAAGCGTAATTCGGACGGACTGCTGGCGGGCATATGACGCATTACCAAATTTTGGGTACGTCCACCAAAAAGTGAACCATAGTGACGACACCAACCCTTTCGTTTCGGAAGATGGGGTTCATACGCAGCGGATTGAGTCGCAATGGCGCGTAGTGAAACGTTTTTTTTACAAAGACAATTATAATCACACCGCCAACTTCGCCGACGTCATCGTCGAATATATGTGGCGGCGATCTATTAAAAAAGAAGGAAAAGATCCATTTGTAGCATTAATAGATGGAATTAAATATGTATCGGGTGATTTTTTTGAGGTTAGGATTTTCATGCATTAGTATTTGACAGATCACGTGGGATTTCAGACATGGTGTCAAAGAGAAAGATGCTCAGTATGCTTTGACATTTCATCATGAATAGACTTACTAACGAGCAACGCTTGCAAATCATTGAATTTTATTACCAAAATCAGTGTTCGGTTCGAAATGTGTTTCGCGCTTTACGTCCGATTTATGGTCTACATAATCGACCAAGTGAGCAAACAATTAATGCGATTGTGACCAAGTTTCGCACTCAGTTTACTTTATTGGACATTAAACCAACCACACGAATGCGTACAGTGCGTACAGAAGAGAATATTGCGTCTGTTTCTGAGAGTGTGGCTGAAGACCGTATTTTTTCAAAGATGCTGTTGGACGCAACGTTACGGTGAATGGCGATCGCTATCGTTCGATGCTAACAAACTTTTTGTTGCCAAAAATGGAAGAACTGAACTTGGTTGACATGTGGTTTCAACAAGATGGCGCTACATGCCACACAGCTCGCGATTCTATGGCCATTTTGAGGGAAAACTTCGGAGAACAATTCATCTCAAGAAATGGACCCGTAAGTTGGCCACCAAGATCATGCGATTTAACGCCTTTAGACTATTTTTTGTGGGGCTACGTCAAGTCTAAAGTCTACAGAAATAAGCCAGCAACTATTCCAGCTTTGGAAGACAACATTTCCGAAGAAATTCGGGCTATTCCGGCCGAAATGCTCGAAAAAGTTGCCCAAAATTGGACTTTCCGAATGGACCACCTAAGACGCAGCCGCGGTCAACATTTAAATGAAATTATCTTCAAAAAGTAAATGTCATGAACCAATCTAACGTTTCAAATAAAGAACCGATGAGATTTTGCAAATTTTATGCGTTTTTTTTTTAAAAAAAGTTATCAAGCTCTTAAAAAATCACCCGATATATACATTGCACTGAAACATTATGGTTTTTTTTATTTTGAATTATTGTCCATACAAAAATGTTGGCTGGGTTGCATTGGTTTCAGTTTGTATGGAAAAATGAGCAAAAACACTGATTTTTGGTCATTTTCAAAAGGCTCCCTACAGGTCTATAGGGGCTCTAGGGGGTCGAGTTAAAAAGTTCAAATCTTCCTCTTTCCGATAAGGGGGCGTGAGGGGGGGGTAACCCCCCCTGTTTTTCTCCATAAACGATACTAAACCGGCGCGATACTAAACATTTCCCAAGCAAATACCAGTCAGTTCAGATCTATGGAAAATTAACAAAGATAACCCATAACATGACGGCAACGATACAAATCTTACAATATAACACCCAAAGTTAAAAAAAGCAGGGAAATGTTCATGCATAATAACGAAATTGAAGTTTCTGAGAGGATTGCTATCTCAGAAACTTGGCTAAATAACAACATTGAATCAAGATTTAAAGACTACCATTATGGCTTCGCAAATAGACAAGATGGATATGGCGGAGTAGGAATTTATATAAAGAAAACTAGTAAGATTTTAAATATTCAAAACACCCTCAAACATTGAAAATATAAGAAAAGAACTTGAATTTTATCAGCGTGTACTGTGCACCCAATGCAACAGAAACAAATTTTAAAAATGACAGTGATATACTAGGCACCTATACCAGACAACTACATTGCACAACGGTTATAGGCGGAGATCTAAACGCAAAACCAGCATCCTGGGATCACCAGACAGCAAAGGCACGACTTTGAAAAACATAGCAATAGATGTAACATTTGTGAACAACTACTTACAGCACACTTGAGAAACTTACAACAAAATAACCAACAGCAACCACACTCCCATCATTACAACACTTACTGACCAATTCAAAATCCGAAATAAGCCCAAAAAAGTATTAACTACTAAAATACTTAAGGACATGTCTAACCTCAAAGTAGGAGCCAATCTGGAAGAGTTCAACAAAAACATCCAACGAATAACGGCTGCAAAAATTGGTGGACGCACGAATCGCAAAAACTATTTCGATTGAGAAACGCAGCAAGGAAAAAATACAACCTATGTACATACAGTGACTCACACGACCAACCGGATGAACTCAGCTATAACTTTGGATGAAAGTTAATGCTATTGAAATACCAATTTAGCTTAACATATTATATATCATTAAAAAGGAAATTTTATGTACTTTTTATTTTTTACTTAATCCATAAAAAATTTAACTTCATATTTAACATAAACACAAAAAGTCCAATACACACTTCAAATTCATCTCACACGACTAACCGGATTTTTTTTATATACACTATAGTTCTAGTATTTAGTAGCGAAACCTTTTGAAGAAATTACTGCTTCTAAACGTTTTGGGATCGAGTCAACCAGCTTCTGACAGAATTCGGGTTTTACAGAATTCCATGCTTCCAGTATCGCTGCTTTGAGCTCCCCAATATTAGAATACTTTTTTCTATACACTTTTCGTCCTACTTCGTTCCACACATGCTCAATTATATTTAGATCTGGGGATTGTGCAGGTGTTTCCATTATTCCATTCGAGCGATTTCTGATTTGTGCTTCGGATCGTTGTCCTGGTAGAAAATAAAGTCTCTTTGAATACCCAATTTTTCACAAGATGCTTTGACATTCTCCTTGAGAATATCGACGTACTGAAAACGATCCATAATATTTTTTACAAAATGCAGATTGCCGGTTCGCTTTGCTGATACACATCCCCAGACCATGATTGAGCCACCACCATGCTTCATAGTAGCTCTAGTATGTTTTGGAAGATGGGCTTCATTAGGACGCCGCCAAACAAACTTGCGCCCATCCGAACCTTGCAAATTGAATTTGCTTTCATCGGTAAAAAGGACCTAAATTATGCACAAATTTATCATTGAAACTGTTTTCAGCAAGATTCGATGCAAATTATGAACTTACCGTATTCCAAAACTCTCTGGATTTCTTCAAGTGCGCTTTAGCAAATTCAAGTCTTTTTTTCTTATTTTTTTCCGATATATATGGCTTTTTTATCATCGCCCTTCCATGCAAATTGTTGTTTCGAAGTGTTCGTCGAATAGTTTCTGCTGAAACCTTTTAGCCTAGATCCTTTTCAACTATAATTTTTATATTTTCTGCTGTAGATTCCGGATTGTTTTTAACAATTCGCAATATGAAACGCTCATCATTTTCTGTTAATATTTTCCCTTGACCTTCTGGATATGTTACACACTCTATTTTCCTTCCGAAACTTTCTTACAATATCGTGGATAGTGGAAGTACTTCGCTTTACTATATTTGATATTTCTTTCACAGTTTTTCCATCTTCGTGGAGTTGTATTATTAAATTTCTAATGTCGATAGATGTGTGAGTACGTAAAGGAGCCATAATTGATATAACTAACCATTTAGCAATACAATTTGCAACTGGTTCAATGTAAGAATAAGCAGTACACATTTTCACATAATTTTAAATGGAATAAAGGTCCCGTTACTTTACCGTGGGCTTCTATTGGTTTTTATCCGGTTAGTCGTGTGAGATGAATTTGAAGTGTGTATTGGACTTTTTGTGTTTATGTTAAATATGAAGTTAAATTTTTTATGGATTAAGTAAAAAATAAAAAGTACATAAAATATCCTTTTTAATGATATATAATATGTTAAGCTGAATTGTTATTTCAATAGCATTAACTCACATCCAAAGTTAAAGCTGAGTTCATCCGGTTGGTCGTGTGAGTCACTGTATGTATGTATATAAGACAGTAGAAAATAACAACCTACTCATCACCGCGGAAACAAACCTCAAAGCCAAGCACATCAAAGACCAAAAGAAAAACAACTTTAACAAGGCAATAAAAGAAATATCAGAAACCAAAAACATAAAAGAAATGTGGGGCAAAATAAACAATATAAAAACTCAACAGAGGAACTCCACAGAGCAAAGAAAATGCCTAGAATTCATAGCAAGAGCACCACAAGAAATTAACAACAACAACAACCAGGAGCGCAACATACCAGAACCGCCTCTTGAAGAAGTGACAATAGAAAACCTGAATGAATTCTTCCAATCCAGGAACTTAAAATCATCAAAGGGTGCGGACCAAATATCCCATAAAATAGTAACACTTCTCTAACCCAAAGAACAACAAATATTATTTATAACAATTATAAATGTACGGCAAGATGAGTGCATACCTGAAAAATGGAGAGAAATCAAGATAATTCCGATCCATAAAAAAGCCAATGACCCAACAAATATACTCAACCACAGACCAATATGTTTGATCTCAATCCTAGCTAAAGCAATAGAAGGAATCCTTAAATTACATTTGTATGTATACTTAGATAACAGAATCTAACTACTAAATTACATACCGGAAAGATCATACGGTTTCAAAAAACATTACTCGACAGCACAATGTACATATTAACGACTTAGTCAACACAATCACCTACCACAAAGACAGAAAACTACAGGTGAGGGCTGCATGCGTAGATGTGAAAAAAACATACGACTCAGTCAATAATAACACTCTTCAGCAGACACTATCAGAAGCACAAATAAATATAAAAGCAGTTAATTGGATATCATCCTCCCTGAGAAGAAGAACACTAATCCTCGAGTAACCGAAAATCACGACAGGAAACGGGCTAGCTCAAGGTAGTGGACTCAGTTCAACGCTATTTAACCTCTACACGGCGAAACTCCACCAAATAAACGACGAAAACTGTATCGGCCTCCAGTTTGCAGACGACTTCTTTATAATCTGCTTTCACAAAAAACATGAAAACGTTCAAAGGAAACTAGAAGAAAAACTACAGAAATTTACAGACGAATGCAATAGAATCAACCTAAAAATAAACTTCAACAAAACTAAACCTATTTCCTTCAACCAAAGAAACACTCATATTAACATCCGAATCAACAATACATACCTGGAGCAAGTTAAACAAATCAAATACCTGGGAAGATACGTACATATGCATAAACAACTCATGCACCAAACACGTGAACCACATTGTTAACAAAACCAACAACACTTGTCGATTGTTAAATATCATCAACGGACGCACATTCGGCATATCACCAACCAGAGCACTACAATTGTACAAAAGCATTTGCTAGAGCAAAATTAGAATACGCCGCATCCACCTTCACAAAGGACCTTAAAAACGTACTACTCCAGGAATGGGATCTTATTTCTAAAGATTATACAAAAAAAGATAGTTTTTCAATGAAAAACAGATTAAATGATGTACTGCCGAGCAAAGGTGGTCCATCTAAATATTGATTTAAATATTATTATTACGTTTCAATTTGTTGAAAATACGTTTTTGATAGGAGTATGTAGACTTTTCTGTGATATGAAAGTGCTTTTTGGCTGGAAAGGTACTTGTACATTTGCGCCAAAACCAACGTTAAAAAGAGAAGTACGTTCTAGATTTGAAAAAAATTCTTGTACATGCATACATACATACTTATGTATGTACATACAATATTATATGCAAGTAGTTAGACTTTTTTTCATTGTAAGTTTTAATGGGGAAATTGCACCAAAATGGAAGCTAAACAGAAAATTTCCAACGGAATTTTAGTTTTGAAATAACTTCGACGCGAGAAGATTAATTCGTTTCCGTTCGCTTTAAAGAAAATTTTTGCAAATTAAAAAATTGTCGCAAGAAAGAAGGTGTCGTGATCGCGAGTGCATTTCCGCGGCTAATCAACTTTTTTCTTTTCCAAGGGATGAAGAACAATAAAAAAAATTTGGTGGAAAACCTGAGGACGCTGCTTTTACCCACACACAATGCATTCGTTTGCATAAAGCACTTCGAGCCAAGTGCAGTGGGCGTGAAGAAATTGACGGCAAATGCTGTGCCAACACCCTCAACCTTGGGGAGAACTTTTTTAATTATGACAATTTTAAAATTAAACTTACATAAGTCTGCAAGAGGCAAAATTACCATTTTTCCATTAAAATTTAGAGTTAAAATTGTTGGTATAATAATATTTCCTGTAATCTTTTTGATTAGCAAACGTTTGTCTTTACATAATTAAGGTGGATTGAAACTATGTACACTCATCTCTAGATAATTTTCTTTTCATTTTCATCAAGAACAGTATCGAATGATTTAAAATACATTCATTATTTGTTTCTTCCTCGTTATGCGTCCGAACAATTTTTCCTTATTCAACGTCTTCTGACAAGTCTAGAAGATCTAAGATCAAAAGTAATCGGATTAGCAAGTCCTGATTTGTAGCGTCCCGTTAGTTCTTTCATATATGATGGAGTTAATACGTCTTAACGTATCATTGCTTGACTCGGCAGATTCTTCTTAGAGCTCTCCAATTGAAATTTATGCGTATTGAATAACATCGGGAGCTCGAGGACTCATTGTGTTCAATAATTACATTCATGACTGTAATATTCCATTCATTGATTGAAAAGATATAAACATATATAAAGCACAAGAAATATTTATTTAATATTGTTATATTGTGAATAGGCCATACGAGCAGTTCGTAGCTTAAGATTTTCGTCGTAGGAAATCGAATGCACCATTCTGATACCTGCAATATTCGGTATATCTTTCCATTTTCGCTAAAGTTGGAGATTTCTCGGAAATTGTGTCAACTCCAATATATAATCGTGATTTACTTACGCTTTTCCCAATTGCCTCTTTTTTATAAACCTCGTAAGTTTCCGATACCGTTAGGAGCATAAAACGCTTAGCAACAATTTTCCCATCAACAATGAGTGTATCCCTTTTTCCTGCAGTCTGAACGCTGATATCTTCACGCAAAAAAATTTCTTTCGCCAATTTTAATTTTGTCTCCAATTCTAAGTCACTTTCAAATGTACGAGTATACTTTTCTTTACAATTTGTTGGTTCGATATACTTTTTATGCAGTGCAGCAATGACTTCCACTTTCTTTGTCAAATCTCTTGGCAATGCATTCTCAGCTTTCTTTAGGGCTTTCCCTAATGTTTGTTTGCAAGTATAAGTAATATGTTCTTCTCCTTGTCTACTGTAATTTTTTTTTGCGGTATATTTTCAACCTCTCACGTTCTTTTTCCTGCATCTCTTTTAACAGCTTGTTGTTTTTTGGCAATTTCGATAGCTCTGAGCGGCGTTTTCTCATTCTTTCAACTGCTTCTTTAAGATTTTTTTTTATCTTTTCGGGATCGCTTTTGATTTTGTCTAAGTACACCTGATGTTTGACCTTTTGCGATTTAGCACATGTTTTACCCATCTTTATAAATAAATATAAATGCATACATATGTGCGTATTAAAATAATAATTAAAAATATGTACTTGTTTAGGAACAAATCAATACTTACGGTCGCGGACGTACGGAATTTTGAAAGTCGAAATAAAAAGTTTGATGCACTGTACCTAAAGTAATTTTGTTTTTTGATTACAGATGTTTAACTTGCTTTAATCGTGTTTTTTAGGCACCTGTTTGCACTCAATGTGAAGTAATACGAGGGCTGCTATATATATTCTGGCCTAGGGCAACACTAAGTGTTGCCAGGTGCAATCTGACATTTCCATTGCCAAGTTTGACATTTTTTAGCATAACATCACTCAGAACGTTTTGTCATTTAATCGTAAATGGTTTTATTTACTGGGAATTAAAAAATTCATCTCGGCCAAAAAATGGAATTAACTCGTGAACATTTTCGTGCGATCATTTTTCACAACTTTCGACGTGGATTATCACGACAAGAGTGCATCGATGAACTAAAATCTATGGCACTGTGAAAAACTGGTACAACGAATTCAATCGTGGCCGACGCTCGCTCAAAAACGAATTCAAGACGGCTTCGAAGGAGCTGAAGAAGATAAAAAAAAATGATTTTTTGAAGTGCTTCGAAGATTGGAAAAACCGTTGGCACAAGTGTATAATATCTCATGGGGATTACTTTGAAGGGGACAAAATAGATATTCATGAATAAATAAATAATTTTTGAAAAAACACAAAATTCGCGATACTTTTTGAACACACCTCGTATTTAAAAACTAGACACGCTCAAGCAAGTGATTGAGCTGTTTTGGTGATACATTGCTCCTTAGTACGCGGGAGTTAATTTTTACATTAAGTAAAAATGAGCCAAAATAATACATATGTTTTGAGCTGCACCGAAATGTGTACTATTTAATTATACTCTTAAGGCTAACTTATTACATGTTTCTTACTTCTATTTATACTAACTAGTATGTTCACTTATGTATTACTAGTTGATAGTTTGTTTAAATACAGATTGTATTATTTGTTTAGGTTTGTTTACATATACATATGTACATACATATATTGTTTGCTTAAAACATATGCTTTGTTTTAAGATGAGAGATGAAGACTCAATGTTGTTTTCATACTTGTTTTCATATTTGTTTGTTTACCGCCAAAATCGTGAAGAAGTGGCTCAGTGAGCAAAAATTTCAGGTAATGGATGAAATAATTCAGAACTTGGTGGAAAGTATGCCAAAGCGCATGAAAAGCGTTATTAAAAACAAAGGCTCATGGACAAAATATTGATTTCGCTAATATAAATAAAATTTAAGTCTACTAAGCATCAAACAAATAAAAACAAAATTGTTGTTGTTATCTTTATTATTACTATTGTTCTGCATTATTAAGTGCAAAAATATCATCTATGTACTCACTAATGCTCCCCACTGTATGTAAGTATGTACAGTGCCGCACATAAGTATTGGCACAGCAACCATTTTGTGTTTTTCGGCTATATTAAAAACAGACTAATAGGTTATTTATTGTAAATATATTTTACCTTGTTAAATCCATTCATTAACTACCACATACACTCATTTTTTTATAATAATTCATTTTTAATTATACTTTTTAATGCACATTCATAAAAAATAAGCAATTTCTACGACACAAAAGTATTGGCACACTCAGTAAATTATAAAGAAAAAGAACATTATGCAATTTAATTAATATTTGGTGGGTAGTCCATTTTGCTTGATTACAGTTTCCAGACGCCTTGGCATGGAATATACTAGTTTTTGGATTGTTAGCTATGTAGGTTATTTTGTGCCATCCCTCTAACAAAGCCTGCTTCAACTCCAGTTTGTAGCAAACTGACCGCTTTCCATTGTATAACCCTAAAAGTAACCAAAGAATCAGCTGTTTTCCAAGAATTTTTCGCAGCTGAGATCACCTGATCGAAATCTGCCTTTTTTAGGCACAGAGATGTAATTAAAAGAAATGTACTAGATCAACTTTTTTGTGAAAAAGTATTTGTAACGGAAAACATTAATGAAAACTTTCAAGAATATTTTTGAAACAAAAGTTTTTTGGATATTTATTGCTCTTCCTCACCACCTCTGAGGTTGCAATGTAGGCGCGCTACCGATCTTTTTTGGGTGTTCGGTTCCCCAGGAGGCCTATTTTCACCCTTTTTATATATACAGTTTTAAATCAATCTACTTATTATAAAAAATGTGACTAGACAAAAATAAATACACTCAGTCCTTTTTTTACGCGATCTCTTTTTACGCTATTTCACTTTAACGCGGTTATTTTGGCAGCGCAAATTCCTTTTTTTACGCGAACTTCTCACTTTAACGCGATTGTTTTTTTTCGTTTTTTTAAAGAATTTTAATTTTTGCTAGCTTTACAATGGAAGTTAATTCAGGAAAAAATAAAAAACGCAAAGGCATTTCTTTAGAAACAAAACTCAGTGAATCTACAGTGCGGACAATAAAAAAAATAAAAATGCAATTAGAAAATCTGTAGTTTCCGGAAAAAATGTAAATGCGAAGAAAACTTCATACTCAAGAAATGTTTTTATTGAAGAAATGGAAAACCTATTAACAATTTGGATTGAGGATCTCAACCAGAAACGAATCACAGTTGATACTACAACAATAAAACAAAAAGCTCTATGTATTTTTAAACGATTAACATCGAACCAAGAAAACAAAAACGAATTTTCAGCTAGTGGTGGATGGTTTTTGAAGTTTATTGAAAGACATAATTTTCATAATTTAAAAACTAAGGGTAAAATTGCTTCAGCTGATAGTAAAGCTGCGCAGGACTATCCACCAAAGTTATTAACAACTATTCAAGAAGGTGGTTACACGCCAGACCAAGTTTTCAATGCGGACGAAACCGGCCTATTTTGGAAGAGGTTACCAAAACGAACATATGTGCCTAAGACCCAAAAATCATTTGATGGCTTCAAAGCTGCAAAGGGCCGTGTAACGTTTTTATTATGTAGCAATGCTTCTGGTGGCAGCATGATTAAACTGCTATTAGTAAACAAAAGCCTCAGGCCGCGAGCACTAAAGGGCAAAGATTTAAAATATTTACGTGTTCACTGGATGGCCAATAAAAAAGCCTGGGTAACTGGAAATATATTCCAAAAATGGTTTGCTAAATGCTTTGTACCAGAAGTTAAAAGTTATTTGGAGAAGAAGAAACAGCCCTTTAAAGCTCTTTTAATAATTGACAATGCACCGGGCCATCCGTTGATTGAACATCCTAATGTAAATATCATTTTCCTCCCACCGAATACTACATCAATTATACAACCGATGGATCAAGTCATTATTGCGACTTTTAAAATGTACTACATCAAAAAACTTTTCAGTGCATTATGGAAAAACTGGAAGAAAATCCTGAATTGGACTTCTCCGATGCTTGGAAAAATTTTTCTATCAAGGATTGCATCTTGTACGCGTCAAAAGCAATTTCTGAAATAAGGCAAAATTGTACGTTAAACGCATGTTGGAAATCTCTTTGGCCAGAATGTGTTAAAAGTGGTATGTCCGTAACAAGCAATTCAACTGATTATTCAGATATCATTTATTTAGCACGTTCCGCGGGAGGAGAAATTCTTGCAGATATGACGAGAGAAGATATTGACGAGATTCTTCAAGAACGAGAGCTCGGTGATGGCGATTTGATTGAAGTAGCTACGGAAGTAATCGAATCGGAAAATGGCAGCGACACCGGGATAGACGAGCATCCAATTAAAGCAGAGACGATTAAGCAAGGTCTTAAACTTACAGCAGAATTGGAAAATTATTTTGTAGCAAATGATACTGATGCCGAACGTGCACGAATTTTTCAAAAAGAATTGAGTCTCTGTATGTTAAGATACATATAAAGAACTACATCGGAATTTATGGGATCCAAAAAGAAGCATTCAAACAAAATTAACTGAATTTATGGTGTAAACTCAGTCGGAGATGCTAAGTCAATCAGAACATCATTCCATAGTTCTTACTATTGATTCTGGTACAAATTCTAGTGATATCAGTGCTGGCCATCAAAATAAGCGGCTAAGAATAATTTCCACTACGTATAATGACAGTGATTAAACAGCATTCAACGGTTTTTTCAATAAATCTACCTATTTTTTATTTTCTTCTCTTTTATATTATATGGTTTTTGTTTTGTATTTTTTATTTTGATATGAATGAATAAATCATACGTCTGAAATTTGAAACTTATTGTATTGTTTTTGAATATTTTTTTGCGCGTATATTTTGTTATACGCGATATTTTTTATACTCGGAACCAATTCGTCAGTTAATATTGGAAAACTAACCATTTTTACGCGATTAGTGGCAGAACCAATAATCGCGTAAAAAAAGGACTGAGTGTATATAAAATCAGGTACAATTCATGAATATTAATTACATTAAAAATATAACAATAACAATATATGTCAAAACAATCAACTGAAAACTATTTAACCAAAAAACCAAAATAAATATAAAAAAATCAGGTACAATTCCATTGTATGTATACATTAACAATACAAGTCAAAACAATAAACTTGTAATTATTTAAACAAAATCTAAAATAAATATAAAAAATCAGGTACAATTCAGGAACAACAACAGTAATATTCAAAACAATCTACTAAGTAATACATAATATTTACAAAATATTCTAAATCCCCCACAGCGAAATACTTATTAAAAACCGTATCAAAGGAATAGTGGTGGAAAGAAGGGTCCTATACCTGGTACACGAAAACACTTAAAAAACAAAAAAAAAATATTGATAATAAGCGTACAAACCTAATCGCTAAAATTCTCATTTAAAAATTACAGATCAAGGTAACTTTGGAAATGCGGCCTTCGACAGACAAACTTTTTGACAAATATAAAATAATTCAGACTGACAGACATATAAGTATATACATATATAAATTCCGACTCATATAGACAGACAAACGGATGTGATTACTATTTACTATGTGTAACACACAAGAACTTTACGTTTTTGAAATCACTTTGTTTTACTTTTTTATTAAAAGCGTTTACTAGGAAATATGTTCTAATTCTAATGAATAGACATTTTATGATATCAGAATTACAATTTTCACAACAATAGTACGGTTCTACGTTAACCATTTTTTCAAATAATATTTGGGAAAACCCGATCCCATGGCAAGTAGAATCAAAATGTTGTGTATAAATCAGTGATCTGCAGTGAATACTTGGCTTATGAATACACTCTCATATTCATGAATCACCCCCAATATTCACTCACACTTGCTCTCACTAAAAATATTATCTTCTCACAATCACATGGCTTGCTTCTGTAATAATGAGTGTGAATATGTCTCACAATCACTTAGCTCTCACACTTGGCTTGGCTTGCTTCTCTGTATACAATTGTCTGAGCTATTCGTTGCATACTATTAGATGAGTTGAAAGGCTCATGAATACATTCACTAATAAGTGGCTCATTGTTTATTCATGAATACATTCACAAACTCCGTGCCTATTCAAAATATATTTTATACCTACGCGGAGGGGTTTTAAATGGAACGAAACGCGCGATTGTAGTGACGTCAAAACTGAAACTTCTTTGTTTATTATCCTTTTATTGAATTATTTTCTTAAGCTTTATCTTACATTCTAGAAATTGGAGAGCATAGGTAGATGAGTCCCTGAAGTTTATACCTACGCGGAGGGGTTTTAAAAGGAACGGGTGAGTCTATTGACTTCGTAAAAACTACAAAACTGAAACTTCTTTGTTTCTTATCACAAATTCCATCTTCACCAATTACTTCAACATCAAATACGTCTTCACCTGCAAATGACCTGAACTTTTTTTCCAAATATTTCAAACATGGGCGCGCAGGAACGTATAGAAGATGAGATAGATCGATATTTTACAGAAAGAATACAATTTGATAACGACTTTGACGCAATTCAATGGTGGAAGCAACATAAAGCTAACTTTCCAAGCATATCAAAACTTGCACTTAAAATATTAACTATACCTGCAAGTAGTGCGGCGTCTGAACGTGTATTTTCCTTGGCAGGCAATTTAATAACTGATAAAAGAAATCGACTTGCACCCAAAACCGTAGATAAAATAATATTCCTGAATTCAATATTTAAGACTAACTAATATGGCAATAAGACCTTAGAAACTTAAAAAACAAAAATATACAATGATATTGAGAAGTAATTTTGTGCAATACCTCAATCTTAATATATATTTAGAAGCTATACTTATAATATATACTTGTATCTTTGGAGTTGAATCTTATGTATGTACATAAATCTTGAAGTAAATTTTATGCTTATTATTTTTATTTTTTACCGAAATTAACTGAAGTTTGTTATTTAGTTTTTTGATAATAATTCATGTAATTTTTATACCATTAAACTGACGTGATTTTTATTTTTAATTTTAATTCCATTGAAAGGAACTGAATTATCATTTTATAAAATAAAATGTAATATTATAAGTGATAACATAATAATGTAAGTATGTATGTATATGTGATTTTTTTTAATAATAGAGAAAATTAACACAAAATATGAAAATCCAGTTTTTTTATTTCATTATATCTAGTCATTATTAGAACCAGTTACAAAATCCTTGTTGTTATACAATAATATAATAGTAACTCTTACTAATTTCGTAATGGATTTCTTAGCCTTTGGTTCATATCGTTACGGCTCAAGTGGCTTGCGCACAATTGAGCTTCTTCGTATATTCACAAGTGTTTTGTATTCATGAATGTCAGAGAATCCTAAGCAAAGATTCATAAGTATTGTGAGCTCATAAGCAAACACTTGTGAATATATGCTTCATACAAGCTAAGCAGCTCACAAGCCAAAACTCTCTCTCTCATAATTGTAAGTGAGCAGTATTCACACTTATACTCATTCCGTGAATAATTTGCTTGCTTCATACTCAATTTTTCGCAAGTGGCTCAAAGTTGTGTTTAACTCATTCACTGCAGATCACTGGTATAAATATCTTCGATTTTTGATAGAAAATCTATAAATTCAAGGGGTGGTTTTACTATTTGGCAATTACTATATTGCTTTTCTGAAGTGAAGAAAAAATCTTCTTCAGTAATACCACCATCAAATCTTGGCAAGGGCATTAAACAATTATGTTGTTTAAAATATTTATAATACAAATAACCGCAAAAGTACACAAACGCATTTTTATGCAGAAAGCTGCTTTCATCTACGTCCACATTTACCTCGATTTGTATATTTTGAAATGAGGTAGAATTGGTAGGTCTTGGTAAACTTTGAAAAGTTTGCCAAGAGGTATTTTGAACCAAAGCGTCATTGCAGGCGCTTTTGAGGGAGCTATTAGAAAATGACTCACACTGGTCAACTGGCAAGAGTTCGCAGTTCCCTTTATCTACACAACGAATATATCCTATGCCCCAGGCTTGTCTGAAAAGATATGAGAAACGCTGCGGAGTTATTCTCACATCAAATCCCCCCCCTCTGCGTATATGTCCGAAAAAATTTTCCAGTCTATCCTGAGTCAGTTTTCTAGTCATTAAATGTGTAAATCCCTTATGTGACCAAAAGCGCCACAAACGTCTTAAGCTACTTATATTTAGAAGCCAACCTTTTATAAAACTGAAAGTGTTTGTTATTTCGCGACCGAAAGAATCGTACACTTTTATGGAGTTAAGAAACTCCTCGGCTTCTTTAAGAAATTTTAATTGGTCCGCAGTTGCCGAAAAGAGTTCTTTGAAATTGCCTACTGCTCCAAAGACATTACTATTAAAAATATTGAATAATTTATCAAAAAAAAGGACAAACTCGGCTGTGTTAATAAAAGATGGAGACTTAGAAGTATTCAGTTTCCCGGAGCTATAAATGGCGAACATAGCACTTGCAACAGAATGACTAAAAACTTGAGAAGCTAATTGCACGCTCATTTTTTGAAAGGGTTTAGGGGCTATGTGTGCCGAGGTCAATTTATGGGTGCAACTAATGTCGTTTGGGGTACCATTTTCATATATGTATATGAACGATATCCGACCATTCAACTGGGCGCCCATTTACAACGACTTTATTTTTTTTATTTTCTAAGCAGTTTCGTGTACTTTTTAAAAGGTAAGGAGAATCAAAGAAGTAAATGACTTCCGAGTCATTCACTTCGAAATAGGGCCTTTCTTTACATACTCCTAATAACCTAGCAAAATTAACAAAATTTGACCCTTGGTCGCTAACTATTTGGCAGGGACGCAATCCAATACCCTGGAGTTGACCTATGGCTTCGAATATATATTTTTTCATTATATCTCCTTTGCAAGCTTTGTGCACAAAAAATATGCTAAAGGGTGGGTCCAAGTTTCTCCACCAATACCTTGGACGAAAAGTGTTAAAACACTAGAAGCTACTCGAGAGGTACGATTTTCATCACCGTAATCCTCCAACCCAATAATCCAGTCCCTATTTCTCTCATACTGAAGGTGAATTTTCAGAGACATTTCGTCACAGCATATCGAAACATATCTCTGTGCGTCAGTGAAACCACGGCTTCTCAACTCCAGGGCTTTAATGCTGCTAAAATTGCAGCCAGGGTTACGTGGCCAACCCTGAACAAATTGTTCGAGGGTCACTTGCGATGGCCAATTAAAAATGGGCTGTAAATACCTGAACGCAATAGGTGATAAAAATTTTACAGCCAGAGCTAATGTTTTTAATTCCCTATCATATCTATAACCCTTCGAAGTACGGGGTGCATTTTTTAAACAATTTCTCACACATATCGCAAGATGTGGAGGAAGTTTGCCGCATAGCTCTGAAATTTGTCTATTTTCTTCCTGCCCTACTATAGACAAATTTTTATTATTTTCTAAAATTTCTATTTTATTCTCTAAAGCTCTCACCTTATTGCGTAAAAATTCTATTTCCTGCGATTTTTTGTCTAACTCCTCCCGATACATTCTTTTTCTAGGTGTCCCTTCTGTTAAATATTCATCTGTTTGCGTTTGCCTACTATTTGCCCAAGTGCTAACTATTTGAGAGTTACCTAAAGAGGAAGAATATGTATGATCTTCATTATATAGGGGTTGAAGGGATTTACCCAAAGTCTCAACTTCAAACATATTAGTGTTTGAAGTCGAGACAGTTCTAATTGGAGAAGAGCTAAGATGCATCGGGTTAAAATCTGCACTACCTAATTCTATAATGTCTTGCTCGTGTTGGTCAAATACACTACCTACTTGTCCACTACAACCTATTGCCTTATCTACTCTAACTGCAGGTGATAATACTTTTAAATTTAAATCCGGTGTAGCTGATCTGGAGATAAGCCGTCCCTTCCTCATCTTTAATGAAAAATGTCTTTGGCACGCAAATAAATATTTAGCCATTGGATTTTTTACGTCCAACAGCTTGATCCATTCGTGCCGCCTAATTGAAATTAAACAAAAAATACGTACATTAACTAAACTAGTAAACTAACAATTTAAAAATAAACAGTTGCATCAAAAATATCACAACGACAATACAATATTAGAAACAAAACTATTAATTTAATTTAACAAATACTTTTAAATTAATTTTTTTAACATTTAACACACGATTTTAAAACTTCACATTAATTTCACATTTTTTAACATTTAACAACACGATTTTAAAACTTCACTTTTTTATAAAATCACGATTTAGGACGACCCGATTCACTTCTTGTTCACTTTTTTGCACTAACTTTACATATTTATTTACTTACGATAATATTATGTACATATTTATATACATATGTACGATAATATTATGTTCATAATTATATTATTTTTATACATAAAACTCACCTGGACATTTCCCCTTCTGATGGGAAGGGATACAGCGGCACCCCCAAACTGCAACCAGCAACACACTTTCTGCAAGGCATCCTATACAAAATCAAACAACAAATATTAACAAATTGAATTAATTAATGTTACTATACTTACATACGCTGAATATCTCTTTAATCGATGATTTAATTTTCACTAAACACAAACTTAAAATAACTATAATAATAATATATATAATAACCTGGAGCTTCTTAAGCTTAAAAAAATGTCCGTTGAAATGACTTGACACATTACACGGTTGCACGAAATACATAGTTTTTACACAAATATTATATAAATATTTTTCATAAAATTGGAAACATTTAATAATATATTGATACAATAATTAATATTTTGGACAAAACTGATTAAATTTAATATTTAGGAATTTAAATATTCCTAAATATCTGAATATTTTATAGAAATATTGTTAATGTTATAAATTTTAAAACCTAACACGGCAACACACTATAGCAGTTTTGAGGCATTTGAACGTTTTAGTAGTAGAATATTTGGGGGCAACCCGTACCAAGTGACTAATTATTAGCAGAATATTTGGGGGCAACCCGAACCAAGTGCCTAATTTGTAGTATGTTCGATAACATTTAGATCGGGAGATTGTGGGGGATGTTCCAGCTTATGTCTGACGTTATAGAGAATCCATTCCCTTACCACTTTAGAAGAATGTTTCGGATCGTTGTCCTGGAGAAATATAGAATTTCCTTAAAAATCTAGCATTTCCACACTAGGAAGGTAACTATCTTTTAAAATGTCAATGTACATAGCCTTATCCATAATGCCTTCTATAGCCCATAATTTGCCAACACCATTTGCGGCTATACACCCCTATACCATGACCGAACCGCCTCCATGTTTGATTGTAGGGGTTATATTCTGGGGCAGTAATGCTGTATTTGGTTTTCGCCAAACTTTTGCCCGACCATCACCTCCAAAGACCATAAATTTACATTCATCAGTAAATATTACCCTTTCCCAAAACGTTGGGTCACTAATGTGAATATTCGCATACTTCTGAGCGTATTCAAACCGCTTTTGTATATTTACAGCTCTGAAAAGCGGTTTTCGTCGTGCAACTCTGCTGTTGTAACCACTGTTTTTAATACTTCTGCGAACTGTTTGATCAGAAACGTTTACTCCTAGATCTGCTTTTATCTTACGATTTATTTCGACCGCACTTTGTTAGGGGTTTTCTTTTATTAATCGTATAACTATTCTATCTGTTCTTTCGTCTAACATCCGAGTACGGCCGGTGCGTGGTTTACTTTCATAATTTCCATTTTCCTTGAAATTTTTTACAACTGTTTGCACTGTTGGCTTCTTTAAATTTAAAATTCTTTCAATTTCGCTTAATGAATAACCTTCATTCCTCATTTTTACAGCGGTTTTCCGGATTGGTTTGAGAACTTCCTTTCCTTTGCCCATATTTATAGTAGAAAACACTTCTCGACTAAAGAATTATAATTGTGATCACCTTCTATGAAATGTCAAGCTGTACTGATGATTTAAAGCAAATATCAAGAAAATCTGCAGCGGTACTCATAACGGTACACTTTGTTCTTTGCATCGTATGTATACTTATGTAAATATGGGAGTTTAAGCATTTTAACTTTTTTGTTGTTACTTTAGCAAATACAACAAATTTTGTATTGAAGAGTATTTATAATGGTTTTATCTTTCGTTTAAAGTTATAAAATCCAGCAACATATAAGCAGTATTTTGATATTTATCATAAAATTAAAATTTTGTGGTCGTATGTAAACTTTTGTAAGACTGTGTATTTAAATAAATTGTTTTGTCCATAATGTCTTCTATGAATACCAGGTCACCCACACCTGCAGCAGCAGCAGCCATGCATCCCCACACCATCACACCACCACCACCGTATTTGACTGTTGGAGCAAGATTTTGTTTTTCAAATTCAGTGTTTGGCTTTCTCCACACCGAAGTACGACCATCGCTCCGAAAGATATTGTACTTACTCTCGTCTGAGAAGAGTCCTTGGTCCCAGAATGTGTTTGGTTTTTTGTTATACTCTTTTGCGTAGTCTAGGCGCTTCTTCTGGTTACGTGAAGATATCAACGGCTTCTTTCGGGCAACACCCGAATTATAGCCAGCCGAATGTAGTACTCTTCTACCGGTCATCGCATGAATATCTTTTCCAAATTCATTTTTAACCTCAGCAGCAATCTGCGTAGATGATATTTTCGGATCTATTTGGACTTTTCGAACAATGTGCTGCTTTTCGCGATCGCTTAAAGCTGAGGACGACCGGTACGCTCAGCACTTTTTAAACATGATGCCCCTTTAAACCGCCTTATGATATTGCGAATTGTGAACCGGCTTTTGTCCATCATTTCACCTATTTCAGCACACGATTTGCCTTGGTTGTGCATATGTAAAATAATTTTTCGCTGAGATATAGTGGTTTCTTTTTGTTTTGAAGAAATTTTTAAAAGAAAATTTAGCTTTTCACGTTATTGAACACAAACGAATTTCACAAACTGTTGACAATTTGAATAACTATTAATAAATGAAAAGAAAAGTGTTGTATTCTCGGAAAAGGAGTGGCCAGATTGAGTATTTTTTAATTAACAGACCGGGTGTGCCAATACTTTTGTGTCGTAGAAATTGCTTATTTTTTATGAATGTGCATTAAAAAGTATAATTAAAAATGAATTATTATAAAAAATTAGTGTAGGTGGTAGTTAATGAATGGATTTAACAAGGTAAAATATTTTTACACTAAATAACCCATTAGTCTGCTTTTAAAATAGCCGAAAAACACAACATGGTTGCTGTGCCAATACTTATGTGCGCCACTGTATGTAGATAGCGAATGACATCGGAAGCGCGATGAAAAATTAAAACAAAAACTTAGGTACATATGTAAGTTGTAAGTCAAGACATTTTGATTTTTTTTTGTAATTAAAGAGTTTAGAAAATAATAATATACTTACATATTTACTTCTTTTAATATTTTGGTTTTTATTCTATTTCCGGTTTTTTTTTAATTTTCACAGGACAAACAAAGAAAAAACTATTATTTTTAAAAAGTTATAATACTGTTGCGCCAAGCGACATCTTTTGTAAATCTAAAACTAAATTTAAGAAAATTAAAGGCAATTAGGCTTTAAATTATTCGCTCATTACTAGTATAAGTATATTTTCGCATCTGAAAAACGCTTGAGATTATTCAAATTCTAATATGGATTATTTTTAATATTCACCGTTTAGTAATAAATTAGTTGGAACAATTAGAGCAAGCAAAGAAACGCTTTTATTAAATTGTTTTAAATTATGGCAAAAATCGTTAAGTTTGTATACTGAAGTGAGCCTGTGTATATTTAACAATTACAATCAAAAGGAAGTATTTTGTGTTTTCTGCAATGATAATTACTCATAACATCGGGTTTTGAATATGACAGAATGATGATATTCCGATTTGCCGTTATTAGTATGAAATTTACCATTTCAGTATTCTTCCGCTTCAAAAATAATTAATAGTAATTTTTTAATATATGTATATGTATGTATAACGGTTTACAAGTTTTAATCAGTTTTTAGTTAAATTTTGATTTTAATTCTCTCCTTAAAATACAATTTCTCGTTTTCTGGAGTCAACTTTACGCGTTTTAAAAATCGAGTTTTTCAACGCTTAACGTTACTGCCGCACTTATGCGCCATATATCTAGTTATGAAAAATTATCCTTAAAAATAAAAGGAACAAAAGCAGCGTATATTTTTCAAAATGAAAAAGTAGCGCAATCTTCGATTGTCGTTGATATGATTTGTGTAACTCCTAAAAATATGTAATCGTAAAAATAAACATGAAACTGGGCAATGTTGTAAATTTTAATTCTGCATTATGTGGATCATAAATGAAATATAAATATGAAACTGGGTAATTTTAGTTTTAATTCTACATGGTGTGGATCATTAATGATTGCAATAGAAACATTACACTTATTTGGCAAGTGAGTCCGATGTTTCAAGTGAAGTACTTAGCACTGTCGGAAATTTGTTTTTCTGAGTCGTACTGTACAAAAGAATGGTAAGGCTTGGCTAAATTCACATTAAGCCCATTATTAACAGTAGATGACGCTATGCGGCTTTATAGAAACAACATTAAATGAGGATTATTTAAAAAAAACTAAAATAGAGTTTGGTTTTTGTTAGTCGAGAGAGGACTTTACTTCTCAATTGCCTACTCAGTCCGAAGTAGCACCTGTTGGCAAGAGTTATCCGGCGATGGATGGCGATGGCTGACATTGTTGGTCAGGAATAAAGGGATGTTAAACTTATTCCAGTGTGAGACCGCCTCAAATTAGCGTTTTTTATGTTCCATTCTGGCCAGATTGAACAACATTACAATTTTTGCATTTATCAACCCAATACCCAACATTTAGTACGAATAAAAATTACTAAATAGTGGTTATTTATTATATGGAGAAACTATTTAAATCTTATTGAAGTATATTATAACAACTGACTTTTGTCCTTTCAATACCCAGTAATAGGATTTAAGCTTGTTAGCTCTCAATCAATAAATGTTTTTAATAATTTTCCATTGAAAATAAAACTATGATACTTCAAATTACAAAACGTTTCATCAAATACCTTTAAATTTCATTGTTTTACATTTTTTATAAGTGGTCTTGAACGATGCAACAAATCCCTCCGTTTACATATTTCTTTGGTAAGATTTCAATCTGGCCATCGCTCGTTTCCAATTGCTAAACGTCAGAACCTCTTGAATTAAATAAATTTGTGAAATTTAAAGATATTTTATGAAACGTTTTGTAATTTAAAGTGTCATAGTTTTATTTTCAATGGAAAATTATTAAAAACATTTATTGATTGAGAGCTAACAAGCTTAAATCCTATTATTGGGTATTGAAAGGACAAAAGTCAGTTGTTATAATATTCTTTAAAAAGATTTAAATAGTTTCTCCATATAATAAATAACCACTATTTAGTAATTTTTATTCGTACTAAATGTTGGGTATTGGGTTGATAAATGCCCAAAAATTGTAATTTTGTTCAATCTGGCAATAATGGAAAATGTTATAAAAAAACGCTAATTTTGAGGCGCTCTCACACTGGAATAAGTTTAACATCCCTTTATTCCTGGTTATGACTGTCAACAGTGACGTGAGAGCCAAGTCGCGAGTGCCATGGATAATATGATACGAGACTCTCGCATTGGCTCTCATATTTCTCTCAAACGCGTTCTCTGATTATTTGACAGCGATGGAGATCAGGGAATTTTGAACAGCTGATATAAGAAAAAGCGGTATGCCAGAAATAAACCTCTATAATTAACTGACAAAATCAGTCTGAAACGAAATTTCATTGAAGTGGGTGCATATTCGGTAAAGAAAATTTGTATGTGTTATGTGTATTAATGATTTTGCTTTTTAATATTTACATATGTATATACATATGTATGCATTTTCGAAGTTATTAATTTAGTATTTTTGTATAATTTAGTGAAAATGCCAAAAGTGAGGAAGTGTGTGGTTGGTTGTGAGGGCGGGCAGCATATTTTCAACTTTCCTTGTAAGGAAATGGATAAAGACAGGTTAGTCCAAAAGTAAAAGCTCATTCTATAGTTGTGTTTTGAATTGTGTAGACGTGCGCTCGCATAGTTTGTTTGAAAATATTGAATTAAATAGGATTTTTCTTTGTGTACGGTATCGTGCTGGGGAGTACTAGTAAGTAACATTATTTGTGTTTGATTTGCGGTGGAAGGCCTAGATTCGCATTGGTGAGGGCCAAGATTTGCGTAATTTTCAATTTTCTGTCATTTCAGAATTAATTTTTCATAATTTTTTCTGATTTTGAATCGTAGGCGTTGTGTGAAACAAGTGAAAACGTTTGTTCGTATGCACATTTTTTCACTTTTTCATCAGTAGAATTTTGTTTCGGCAGGTAGTTTTTGTTCGGGTGAGTGTGCTTGCACAAAATTTTGTGGCAAGTATTTTTTGTTTGAGTAGGTGATTTTTTCGTGAAGGTGTTTTTGTAGCAGGTTGTTTTTTGGCATTTTGAATTTGTAGGCGGGTAGAGCAGGTGGTTTTTTGTGGAGTGTGAGGGCAAAGTGGTTTTTGAAACAGGTGGTTTTTGCGGTTGGGTGTACTGCCATACGGTTTTGGTTGCTGAACTGTCACAGTTTCAGTGCTGTACCGTATCGTTGGTGTTCTCTGCCGGCTGAATCGCCTGTCAAGTGTGAGTTGTGCTGTGCGTCCAGCGTTCAGCTACCCGTGTTGCGAGGGGGACTTGGGCAGTTTTTGCTCAAAAGGTGCTGGTGCCTGTCCTTGTGCGGGAAGGTCTAACTTTGCGACTGGTTTGGTCGTGGTAGTGAGTCTTTGTGCCCGCGTTGTGACTTGGTGCATTGCCGCATCGGTCGACTCGGGGTAGTACGGGGACAAAGTTCCGTCCGGCACCCGGTTTGAGTGGCCATTTTCAGGCTTAGTGCTTGGGTTGTGGGGTGGCCCTCGCGTTTTCCGCGTTAGTCCACCGTTTGGGTGGCGACTGCCACTGAACATTCTTGCGCGGTTGATAGGATTTTCTGTGTGTTCAATCACACGCGCCCGGCGAGCAGCTGTTCCGGGTTTTTCCTTGTGCTTGTGGTACCTGCGTTGGTGTTTTTGTTTGCCGGCGGATCAGCCTGCTTGGTAGGTTGATTCCTAAGGTAGAGATGCCTCAGGTACGGAAGAAGAGGAGTGATTCCCTCGCTGGGAGTGATAGTTCGGGGTCTAAAACCGTGGTGGCAGACATGTCTTCCGGGGAGGAGGGGATGGGACCTCCTTTGAGGTTGCCACCGAAGCGCAAGGCGCGTTTGGCGTCTCCAGATGTGGAGCGTGGTGTTGTGGGAGGGAGCGGGAGTGGAGGTAGTGGGGGTTGTAAGGGTGGCGCCACTGAAAAAGTGGTTGTTCATCTTGTTAGTTCGGTGGTTGAGCGCTTTAGGCGGGATGGTAGTGCAGGGAGCAAAGTTAGGAAGAAGCGTCTTGAGTTGCGGGGGGGGGGCAACCAGCCATGTTGTGGCTGCGAAGAGACTGAATGGTGAGCTAAGTGAGTTGGTTTTCGGGGCTAAAAATTCTGAGAAGGAGGTCGCGAAGGGGCTGCTGGAGTTTGCCTCAAAGTATGAGGAGCTCCTGATGACGGTGATTACCGAGAATGCCCATCTTCGTGGACAGGTGGACGCGCTTAGAGGAGGATGTGGGGGGCACTTTTCGCCGCCGGGTGGGTCTTTGCCGGCTCCGTCGGCACCGGTGCCTGCGCCTGCAGCACAGGTGCTGGGGGCTATTGCACCGGTTACGCCGAAACCGGTGGAGACTTATGCGGTGGTTGTGAGAAGCAAGGGCCTGCAACTTCCTCTAAGAAAGTAATTAAGAAGGTGGTTCAGGAGGTGGGTCCCTCACTTGGAGTGAGGGTCCATGATGTCCGGCCACTTAAGGGAGGTGGGGCGATTCTTCGCACTCCTTCTGCTCGTGAGAGGGAAAGAGTGGTGAAGAACAAGAAGTTTGAGGAGGTGGGGTTGGACGTCACTGTCACCCGGAAGTTGGGTCCTCGGGTTGTGGTCCAGGGGGTTCACACGGAGATCCCCCATGAGAAATTCATGGAGGAGTTATTCCGATTGAACCTCCGGGACTTCAGCCCGGCGTCCCTGAAGTCTGATGTGAGGATGGTCAGTCGCCCCTGGACGGTGGCTGCTGATGGTAGGACCAATGTCGTCCTTGAGGGTACGGACAAGTTGATGTCCGCCCTCTTGGAGGCAGGTCGGTGCTACATTAAGTGGTTTTCCTTCCGGGTGCGACCGGACAGCCCCGTCGCTGGCTGCTTCCGGTGTATGGGTTTTGACCATAGAGTGGCTGAGTGTAGGGCTAGATCAGATGTCTGTCGGAGGTGCGGTCAGGAAGGCCACAGGGCTGCCGGTTGCGTCAATGCACCACATCGCCGCAATTGTGCTTTTAAGGGTAGGCCAGCTAAACATCTTATGATGTCAGCTGTCTGCCCGATTTACTGTGGTATTGTTAAGCGTGCCCTCGCCAGACATTGATGGGGTGGTTTATACAGTTAAATTGCCAGGGGTCATTTGCCGTGATGTGTGAGTTGGGGAGTTGTATGATTGAGGGAGGGTGTGGTATTGCTCTACTCCAGGAGCCCTTCACCACCAATGGGGTGGTTCGGGGTCTTCCTGGAGGTTTTAAGGTCTTTACGGACCTTAGAGCTAATGCCGCAATAGTTGTGAATAATCCAAGCTATGATTGTGTAGTCTTGGATTCTTCACGGCTGGGTGTTTGTGTAGCTATTGAGGGGGATTTCGGTAGAATGGTTGTGGCTAGCTTATATTTGTAGGAAGACCGATTCGTTTCGTGGTTGCGTCCGAACTGAACTGCTTTATTTTTCTCCTTTCATGTCGCCAGTTACAAGTTTTTAAAAATTAAATCAGGGTTGCTTATTCGGATAACATTAAAATAAGTTATGATACAAATTCGAAATTACGTCAGGGTTGCTTATTCGGATAACATTAAAATAAGTTATGATACAAATTCAAAATTACATCAGGGTTGCTTATTCGAGTAATATTAAAATAAAGCATAATACAAATTCAAAAATACAACAGGATTGCTTATTCAAGTAACATCAAAATAAGGTAACGATACAACATAATACAGTAATCATATTTACATTGCTACATATTGTAAGTATAGCGAGCCACTAGAACCCTAACTAGGATACATGGACATGCTGCTACTTGTTGTATGTTTTGTTAGGAGCACCCCCTCTTGACCTGATTGTCATACAGGTTAAGAAGGGGTTTGAGTGTTTCCTTGCTGCAGTGTGATTGGATCTCCGATGATGATGTGGAGAGGGAGGGATATCTAGGAAGCAAGAGGCTTCTAGATGATAGGGTTAGGTGTAGGTGGCAAGAACGTTGGAACAATTGTCCCAATGGCCGAGTGACGTATGAGTACATTCAGGATGTTGGGTTTGTCGCGGATAACCCAGACTTCAGTTTTTGTCTTGTCTGGGTTTTTTGTTTACGGGAATGCATTTTTGCATCAGAGGCACCTATCTGATCGGTCCGGTTGTTTTTGTGGGGCGCGGGTAGAAGATTGGGTGCATGTTATTGCAGAATGCCGATGTACTCTGACATAAGGGATTTGGGAGGTATGGGGATTAGCTGGACAAATGGGCACTTATGTAGATGTTAGTGTTGTGATCTCCACTAGTCGGAATACCGAATTATTAGGGTTGTATGCGCGTGAGGTATTTAAGCGGCGAAGGCGTTTAACTGTGAATTAGGGTTAGTTTTTGGTATGAGTGTTGTGTGTTGTGTTGGGTATATTTTGTGTGTCAGTGGGGTCCAACCTCACCTTTTTTATTGGCCACCAGTCCAGAGCGGCATGGAAGCTCAACTGGTAGTAGTTTCGGCTACGAGGTCTGACCGGAGACTTAATTCTGGTACCACGGGGAGCAGGAGCCCTTGGAGGTAACTCCAACCTGCTCATGCGGATTGGCCCCTCGGGGAGTATCGTGGTGGTTGTGGTTTGTACCCAAATGCGGGTAGAACTGACTTTTTGTTGGTTCGATGTGGAGTTGCATTGCAACCGGGTGCCGGACCCAAAGTACGGCAGAGGTTTTAGGTGGGCCTCGAACCCCACCAAGGTGGTTAGTGTGTCCATTCCACACTGCCAATTGGTACTGAAAATACCTGGCATTTTCAGGGCGCTGATCAACGTTTTGATTTGATTCGTGTACTTTTGAGTACCGTGGAGTAAGGCTGTCGTCAGCAGGTGCCCACGTTAAACATTCTGGTTGTTGTCAACAGTGACGTGAGAGCCAAGTCGCGAGTGCCATGGATAATATGATACGAGACTCTCGCATTGGCTCTCATATTTCTCTCAAACGCGTTCTCTGATTATTTGACAGCGATGGAGATCAGGGAATTTTGAACAGCTGATATAAGAAAAAGCGGTATGCCAGAAATAAACCGCTATAATTAACTGACAAAATCAGTGTGAAACGAAATTTCATTGAAGTGGGTGCATAATCGGTAAAGAAAATTTGTATGTGTTATGTGTATTAATGATTTTGCTTTTTAATATTTACATATGTAAGTTAATACCACCAGTTCACATTACATGAACATATTCTTTATCTGTCATAAATATGTAACATGACACTTACGACCCATATGGTCCGTATTAAGTATCCGTAAGTAACATTATGTGTACTTTGCCAATACTGTCCGCCTTAGGTGGTCCAAAAATGTAACTCATAGATTGTAAGATGAATCTTCCCACTTGTAACATATGTCCTACATATGTCCTATCTCAAGTGGATTGTAGATATACTTCCTAGAATGTAAGATTAATATTTGTATCTAGGCTTAAGCAAAATATTGTATTTAAGAAAATGTAATAAAGAAAACGAGGCAGTTGACCACAGGCAGTTGACCACAGGGAGTTGCTCACGGGCAGTTGCCCGTAGTTGCCCACGAAAACTAAACGGAGTTTTTAATTGGCGATCCTGCCAGGAGATGAAATAATCTCTGGCGGACCAAAATGTAACAATAAATTTCGGCGGTAACCATTTAAGGGGACAAAAAATCCCCGTGTTACCGTTTGAAAAACAATCAAGTATCCTCAATTGAGGAGAAAAGTAAAAAAAAAAAGTTCAAAAAACGCAAACAAGTATCGTGAAGTCGACTCAAAGCGTACGGTGGTAATTAGAAGCGCGCAAAGCAATTAACGGCAAAATAAAAATCGCTAAGAGACATAAGAAAAAATTTCAGCGCCACAATTGAAAAAAAATTCGAGTGTTTGCCAACTGCCTATCGAACGCGCCACGTCTATACGGATTACGAGCGAAAAACAAGCTAACGTACGCGTTACAACAATTGAAAAAATAAGTAAAATTGAGAAACAAAAAACTACAACAGTTTCACAAATAAAGTGATTTTAAAATGTGAATTGAAAAACCAAAAACTGAAAGTGAAAATTTTTGAAAATTTCAAACAAATAGAAGAAAGTGCGTGGATCTATAAACTATCTACATAAAAACAAATAAATAAAAAAATTCTGTAAATCAGAAATTTCACCAAAAAACTGATTTCATTTAAACCTCGCACACGGTCGCCAACGACGACCATTGCACAACCAACCGCCAAAATTCGACTTAAAAAGCAACAGCAGCAGCAAAGTCAACAATAGCCGCAACAGTAGTAACAGCAGCAACAGCAACAGCAGCAATAGCAACAGTAACAACAGCAGCAGTAGAAGCAGCAACATAAAATTAGTTGTAAGTAAGGCTTATACATATGTATTTATTAATTAAATTAAGTATAAAAATTGTTTATTGTGAGTATTAATTTGCTTCATGAAACTCACAAATATATATATATAAAAAAAACAAACAAAACCGAAAAATAAATTTAAAAGAAAAAAATATAATTCTTTGGGAGCAGAGACTCTTGAAGTGCCTGCCGAAGATTTTTCCGGCAATATTTTATTAAAAAAAAAAAATATTTTGGGACAAAAAGGTCCTAAAACGCCAGCTGAAGATTCATACCAGCAGAGTAAAAAGAAGAATTATACAAAATATTGTAGAACGAAAATGTTCTACAACGCCAGCCGAAGTTCATACCGGCAAAATAAAACAAAAAAATAATGGAAAAATATATAAAATAAATATAAATATATATATGTAAATCAAAATATAAAAATTCAAAATTTATATTACTTTGAACAAAAAAGTCTTAAGGCACCAGCCGAAGAAAGTACCGGCAATACTAAAAATAAAAAAATACTTTAAAATTGTGGAACAAAAAGTTCAACAATGCCAGCCGAAGATTTTACCGGTATAATAAAACAAAAAAGAATGGCGAAAAGCCAAATAGAATATAAAAATACTAAATTTAAAATACTTGGGACTAGAAAATCCTAAGACGCCAGTCGAAGATAATACCGACAATAAAATAAAAGAATATGCTCCAAAAAAGGAGGTACTAATATTTTATATAAATAATTTCAATAATTGGGGTACTCACAAGCCATCGTAAAGCATCGTAAAATCGTAAAATTATAAATTTTTACACTTGCTTAAAAAAAAAAAAAAAAAATGTTGTTAGATTTCATACAAAAATGAGTTTACACATTTACAATTCTCAATGTTATGTTTTCGAATCGTTATAACTTATAACTTTATGCGACTTGAGAAAACCCTAAATGTAAAAGAAAAAATTGCTGAAATGTATTCAGGCAATAATACAATAAAAGATGTCATATATAAAAACACTTCCATCAAAAAATAATTAGAAGTCAAAAATAATATAAAATGTATCGAAAGTATATTTAAGAGTCAAATTTAAATAAATTAAGATTTCAAAATAGTACTGTTCAAATTGATAAAATAGTCTATAGCCTCACGTACTACTATATATCCATTTGAATCGGGACGCTTCAATTTAGAGGTGGGGGAGTTAATACCACCAGTTCACATTACATGAACATATTCTTTATCTGTCATAAATATGTAACATGACACTTACGACCCATATGGTCCGTATTAAGTATCCGTAAGTAACATTATGTGTACTTTGCTAATACTGTCCGCCTTAGGTGGTCCAAAAATGTAACTCATAGATTGTAAGATGAATCTTCCCACTTGTAACATATGTCCTACATATGTCCTATCTCAAGTGGATTGTAGATATACTTCCTAGAATGTAAGATTAATATTTGTATCTAGGCTTAAGCAAAATATTGTATTTAAGAAAATGTAATAAAGAAAACGAGGCAGTTGCCCGTAGTTGACCACGGGGAGTTGCTCACGGGCAGTTGCCCGTAGTTGCCCACGAAAACTAAACGGAGTTTTTAATTTGTATGTATATACATATGTATGCATTTTCGGAGTTATTAATTTAGTATTTTTGTATAATTTAGTGAAAATGCCAAAAGTGAGGAAGTGTGTGGTTGGTTGTGAGGGCGGGCAGCATATTTTCAACTTTCCTTGTAACGAAATGGATAAAGACAGGTTAGTCCAAAAGTAAAAAGCTACGAATATTTGTAAATAGTATTATTTAAATTTAAACTTTGTGCATGATATTTTATAGAGTTTTTATATTAGTTTTTAAAAATATGTAATTTACTAATCTAAGTACATAAGTATGTACATATTATAATAAATTAAATTCTACTATGTACGTTGAATAAAAATAAATACTTTATTGTCTTTGATTTCATTATTACTAATTCTTGTAATAACTTAACAAAATTTTTTGTTGGAATTGAAAATGGAATTACAACATATTCAAAAAGAATAACGGGAAATCTAATATGGCGTCGGTCCACCTCTAGCGCATATTACAGCTTCGATACGAGCAGGCATTGACCCAACAAGTTTCTCCAAAACACTGCTTGTAATTTCCTCCTCCCAAACGCTTTCTAACATTTTTTTTAGTTCTGGTTTACTTTTAGGCTTATGATGAGCAACTTTGCACTTCATTATGTGCCATAAGTGCTCAATAGGATTTAAGTCGGGAGAGTTTCCTGGCCAATCCTTATGATGTAATCCGAGGTCCTTGAACATTTCCTTCACCTGTAAGAGAATTATAAAAAAACATTCTATTATTTTTGGTTATAAATTAAAGGGATTAATAGTAGTCAATTTCAGAGCATAAATCACCGATTTTGCACGGTGGCATGGGGCCGAGTCGTCCTGGAAGATGGCGTGAGAAGAATACCCATATTGCTCCTCTACAAAAGGCACGATGGTATCCATTATGAGCTTCCTATATTTTTCTGCGTTCATTATGCCATCGATAAATACCAGAGGCCCACGTGCGTAGTGAGAAAAACAACCCCAGATCATTTGGCTTTGAGGGTGCTTAACTGTTTTTACCACACAATTTTCTTGAAATCTTTCTCCTGGAAAACGCCGTACATACGGTAGGTGGTCAGCGCAATGCAAATTAAACTTGCTTTCGTCAGACCATATGACATTACACCATTGCTCAAGAGTCCAATTTTTATGCATTCTAAAAAAAAAGCTAAGGCTTAATGCTGTTCCGGACACGCATTTGCCAAATGCACCGGAACCTAGTTTTAATTATAAAAAATGTTTTTAGTCCAATTCAACGATTGAAATGGGAGCGGAAGATTTTTATTTTCAAAATAGTGATACCGAACCAGGATTGCTCGATAACGGTAATAATTTTATGCTATTAGCATCCGTGGCAAAAGAAGCCCAGGAGGAAGTAGGGTTTTTAGGGATAGCTAATTCTAGGGAAATAGGAAGTCAAACAAATGGGAAATTAATTACTTAAAATATCAGATAGAAGATTTAGTAAAAAAAAAAATATAAAAGAATAAAGATGGAATTAAAGGAAAAAGAGGAAGGTTTTGATTTAATAGGCCACTTTAATAGTAATTTTCCTCCACAGATAAGCGCCATAGTGCGCAATAGTATACACAATTTCAACCGAAATCCCAATGGTCGTAGATAGGACTGGCTTTAGGTGTATACTTCTTATCACATTTAGCTTACAGACACCTTGAGCTAATCCTTAGGTTTCCGGATGAGAGAACTCTGGACGAGTTTGTTTCGGAATGGCCCCGCGATCCAGGATGTAATAGCAGTAGTATTAGATGTTTAGAGTTGAGAATTGGTAACCAACGGAAACTGCGAACCTACAGCTCCCAACGAAAGCTTTTCTCCTAACATTTCGAATGAAATAATAGAAAGTGTGTGTAATGACCGTTTAATGCAGGACTTATCGTGGCAAGAGTTCCAAGGACTTCCACGACCTGAACATTCGTTTAATAGGCTAGGAGTAGATAAGAACTTCGAGGTAGATGATGTTGACGTAGATTTTTTAGAGACAATGCATTTGCATATTTTAGTGGCTATTTTTATTTAAAAATATTTAGGACACACACTTGCTCTCAACCCTTACCTTATTTAGAAGATGAGTTTTCAGTCGAATACCTCTTCACGCAAGAAAGGCAAATTGACAGGTGCAATTTAATTAAGCCGCCTCAGGGATTTGATTGCACTTGTCACAGGATAGGTGTAGGGCAGTTATTATTCGATAAGATGAAGCATGTCAGCCCTCATAAATGTTGTAGTAAAAGCGACAGTAATGCTAATCTAGCATTATGTATTAGGATTCGTATATTTTTCGCCCTTAAATTTTTCAATAGGAACTTAAGTACATCTCACTTTAAAACAAAATATTATAGGGGTATTCTCTTGCTCTTGCAAAATTGCAGATTGCAAAACTCCTATACCGAAATATACAAGGGCACGAGAGCACCCACTGCAGAATCTGGTGATATATGAACGGCTGATTCGGTCAATTTATTGTAAATGACTATTGTGCATGGCTATTGTGAATTGGCGCACATTCTGCATTCATTCTTAACAAAAAAAAACTATAACAAATCTTTATAATTTAAATAGAAATTATAAAATCTATTTAAAATTTACCTTCCTCAACAATTTAACATCAAAATATGTATTTAAGTAAAATGACAGCTAAAACAGGGTTGCAATTATATTTTTGCGTGACATTGCACGCAAATATACATCATCAATGTCATCATTGGCAAATGTTATAAAAAATGCGAGTTTTGACAGCTCTCTCTCGAATCAAAGAGTGTCGTATCATATTATCCATGCGAGTGCGACGACTGCTTGTTTGATGACAGGAGATATTTCGTATTGCCCTCGTTCACTGCTAGACCCATTTTCTTTGCTTCCTTGTCCAGTCTGGAGAAAGCAGAACTAAAGGCTCGGGTGTTGAGGCCAATGACATCAATTTCATCGGCATACGCCAGCAGCTGTGTCTCTTATAAAAGATTGTACCTGCTTCTTGTTTTGCAGCTCGAATTATTCTCTCCAGTAGCAGGTTGAAGAAATCGCACGATAGAGAGTCGCTTTGTCTGAAACCTCGTTTGGCTCGGAGAGGTCTTTCCCGATCCTGACGGAGCTTTTCGTGTTGCTCAACGTCAATTTACGCAGCCGTATTAGTTTCGCGGAGATACCAAATTTAGACATCGCGGCATAAAGGTAGCTCCTTTTCGTGCTGTCGAAAGAAGATTCGTGATCGCCGAAGAGGTGGTGAGTGTCGATTCTCCTTTCACGGGTCTTTTCCAAAATTTGACGCATGGTGAATATCTGGTCGGTTGCTGATTTTCCGGGCCCAAAACCACACTGATAAGGTCCGAGCAGTTTGTTGACGGTGGGCTTTAATCTTTCAAACAATACGCTCGATAGAACCTTATACGTGATGTTGAGGAGGTCTAATCCATGGTAGTTGGCGCAGATTGTGGGATCTCCCTTTTTGTGGATTGGGCAGAGCACAATTGGGCATGCTTGATGCATGCTCCTTATTAGTTCTTCGTCGCTTTAGTTTTGTCCACTCAGATTTATACTTTTGAAACGTTTTTTGTTTAAAATTTTATATCTCTAAAGAATATATAACTAATGTTATATTTTTTATGAATTAATATACTTACATACATACATATGCACATAATGGTAACCCTTAATAATTGTCCAACTAGTTCTGTTATACAGTTAGGGACTCAAGTCTTCATACATACCCAAAATTTCATATTTTCGTCAATTAAAGAGTACCAGGAAAAAATTTTTAAATTAACAAATTCAGTTCTATTTTAATTACTATACGAAAACAAAATTTTTCATTCAACTTTTAAAATAAAGAAAAAAACAATAGAAAACACATAAGAAGAGAGGACAAAAGTGTTCATACATAGCAAAACACATCTTAGTATTTAATAAAAATATAGTTTTTAAGTTATTTTTTTTTTTTAATTAATATTTTGTTGGTCAACCGTTAGCGTCAATCACGGCCTGCAGACGTCTTGGTATTGATGCAACAAGATGTTCGGTCACATAAGGTGTAATCTCGGTCCAGTACTTTTGTAAAGCGTCTTTTAGCTTTTGTTTGTTGGGAACATCAACATGAGCAATTTTTCGTTTTAAAACATCCCAAACGTGCTCAATAGGATTCAGGTCCGGCGATTGAGGAGGGGATTTTAATTGCCTTGGTGCATGATATAGCAGCCAATCTCTGACAATGATCGCGGTATGCTTGGGATCGTTGTCCTGTTGGAAGATCCAACTCTGACCAAGACCCAACATATCCACCGATGGCTGCAAATTATGTTCCAAAAGTTGCTTATAGTAGTATCGATAAACTGCTAAAACGTAATTCAGCAGCCACGTAGACTACATGAATTGCAAAAAACTAACGGCATTTGAACTGCAATTCTTTTTAAACTATAATCAAAGCAGAAGAGAATGTAGTGTATGAACACTTTTGTCTCTCTTTATTTTACGTTTTTTTTTCCATATTTACCGTTATTTTTAAAGAAAATAAAATTTTTTGCTTTGGAAGAGTAATTAATATGGAATGGAATTTTTTGGCTTAAAATTTTTTTTTCTGGTACTCTTTGATTAGCGAATATGTGAAATTATGGGGATGTATGAAGACTTAAGTCCCTAACTGTATGTATTTTTAAAAAATTTAGACATAAAAAAAACGCAGTCGGGGGTGCTTTAGTTTGTCCAATACTGTATATACAGCTGTTGACAGCTAATTAGAAACGACACCTATGTTGAATTAAGTGATGTAATTTTCCAATAAATCACTTATGTATATTTATTGTATTTTCACTTATTTTACTGAAACCTGTCTAAAACTTAAACTCCAATAGTAAAAATTTTACGTTATAAGACTCTGACAGCGCACCGCTGGTGTATGTATGCAGCTTGTCATGCCGTTATAATTTCATCACAAAGAACATCATATTTGGGATATTTTTGGTGCATATGGCTTTTTTGACATCACTCAGAGATGTTCTATAGGGTTTAAGTCTGGTCTGAACGATTTCCACTCCAAAACATTGATAGAATTTTCATTAAACAACTTTTGTGTCAACTTAGGCTTATGCTTTTAATTGTTATCTTCCTTATAACAGGCAAATTTTCCTCAGCCCATGGCAACATGACATTTTCATATTTCTCCTTGTTTAAAATTCCATTAATCTTATGTAGTGGACCAACACCATTCCAGATAAAACATCCCCCCACCATGATTGAGCCTCTACCATACTAAACTACACGTGGAACATAGCGAGGATCAAATTCTTGAATTATAGGACGGCGAATATACATTCATACCTTCGACCATCAGGACCTAAGCGATTAATTTTTGTTACATCGTTCCAAACGACACGCCTCCGTTGATTTGTTATCTTAGACCAATAAGAGTTGGCAAAGTCTACGCGTCGCACAGTGTATCGTTTAATACAAGCTAGGGGGACAAAAATATTTTAGTATGAAATTTGAGTGTTTTGGTCGTGTTGATTAATGATTTTAAGTTTCATTGAAAAATTAGTATATATTTTTTAGATTTACGAATAGAAAACAAAAAATTGTGTAAAAAATATATTTAATTATTTTTTTAAATTTCAAAACGTACAATAACATTTACTTGAATGTATAAAATACGTACTAATACATAAGTCCATTACATTTCAACTAATGAAAAACGCGATGATTAGTAAGGGATTTTTTACCAACAGACCTAATAATAACAATAACATAAAAATAACAATAACACACAAGAACAAAATGTTTAATGCTACTTTATCATTACTCATTGAATGACTCATCATCACTGTTAGATTCATCTGAATCAGATACTAGATAATCTTTATCGTCATGGTCACATGTTACCTGACGTGGTACTTTTGATGGTATTGAAGGTGGGACAATTAAATTTAGAACTTCCACCGGTAATTTATCTGTTCTCTTTCTAGGAACTTCTCTGAGTGAGTTGATTACCGGATCGGATGTTATTAAAAGCATGTGTAGTAAATCTATATTCGTGACTATACGTGACTGTTTTCTGGTGTGGTGTTCGCGAAATCTACGGCAGTCCTTATTACGGGCCTCTTGAGATTCCTCCGAGAGTTGCCCGATTGGAAGAATACAATTTCTAATTACCTCCGTACTATGTACCAGGATTTTGTGCACGGTGACTGGCATATACATAGTACCACGAATGTAAATTAAGATAAAGGGTTCTGGTTGTGGAACAAAGATTTTCGAATTTATTGCAATTAATATCGTAGCCGGAAGATAGCGTTCTCAATAAAATGCCAAAATTTTTAATTAGATTAATATCCAATCCGGTAATCTCCCCACTCAGTTCCGGATTCATAAAGAACCTGCGGGCCGTATTCCCATCATTAGAGTTCCCATATCCAGGTTTCGGTGTGTCTACTATAAGTCCCATCTGGTTTTTAAACTTTTGCCTTACTTCTTCCGAACGCTGTTTTACACTAGCCTTTTCTATATCGCTCTTAGCTTGCCACTTTTTTATGTCCAAACGATAACAAATGTGTAACATGCATTCAAAGGAACGAATCCAGGCGTGCAAAGTAGACAAACCGAAACTGTAATGTTCTTTTTTAACCACTACGTCTTTTAATTCGCCATTCATCAGTTTGGGAGTAGCACCACAGATGTAACATTTTTGTGAAGAAAGTGTTTCTGTTTATAAGCGCTATGGCCGGAGCTCCCGTCACATCCCCATTTGCTGATTAGTGTGAATGACGAATTAGAAGATATATTTTCTTTGAAAACTTCACTTTGCGCTTCAATTAAACGTTTAACGGTTTTATCCAAAATGGCTTGAAGTTTAATTTCGGCGCGCGTTTCTGTTACCAAGATATGCTCATCTGCAGGGTAACACAAATTTTTAGACCTACGTAAACTAAAATAGGATGGAAAAACTTTATGTCCCGCCTTCAATGACCATTTTCGCGTCTGTTTATACGAGTAACTTGTGCACTTAGAATCTACATAATAAGCTAATGCCTCATCACTTGTCAATTGCCTGCCTTCGCATGTAGTATTACCAGACTTCTTTTTTTCTGTGGATTTCAAACTTTTTCTAATCGAAGTAGCCATGTTTCTATTACCCACCAAGCGATTTGCTACTTCAGCGGCTACGGTCAACTCGATGGCACTTCGCGATTCTAGTAAGTCTTCAACTCTTCGTTTTTTCGTTTTAAAAGACGACTCTTCAAAATTTTTTTTTGGTCTACCTTGAGATCGATTGCTTCCAGTTGATGAGGTAGGACAGGGATGTTCCATTTGTAGGTGAAATTGTAAATCTGATCCTTCTAACCAGCTGCGATTTTTGTATAAAAAACGTTCAATCATCATATTTGCTTCAGTCCATTTTTTGGAAAATTTTGAAGAAACACTCGAAATTTTTAGCTTTATGTCCTTCTGTGTATCAGGCGTTAAATCTGTAGCACTAAATTTTGTCAAAACATAATCCACTAACCGGGAATTTCGCTCTATTTTACATTTACGCCATTCTTCGAATAACTCCATTTTTGAAATAGAGCAAACTCGATCTGGAAAAAAAATAATTAAAAATAATGGGGGAAAGATGTGGTACTCGATCAAAGGTCATTGTATAGCTTAAGGTTGCCGTTATACAATATTCAAAAATTAGCTTGGATATATGTGGATAAAAAAAGTTGCATACGTTAAAAACTTGAAAATGAAAAGAACACAAACATTTTTATATGAGTTTTCAAAACCCCGTACAACGTATTAGCTAAAAGCAAACCAAGTACTAAACTGCATAAAATATACATACATACCTTCTAAATTAAATTCCATTTCATCAACAGTGGTGTTTTCCTCTCCAAACCGTGTTAAATCACTATTTATATTGTATATTTTATTTAAATTGAAAACATAAAAATGATAACACCGTATCACTTCGATTAAACTTGTTGTAGTTAACCGTATTAAAATATTTTGCGCATTTCTTACTTAAAATTGTGACATATAAAGAGTTGTTATAATCAGAGTACTGTCAATTATTTGATTGTTTACATTGACTTTTGTCCGCCTACTATGATCCAGCGAATCACTGTGCGTAGTTTCTAGGAATTATAGTAATTCGAAATTTCTTTGCACATCTTTTCAGACCGACGAAAGTCAAAAATGTAGCTGCGAAGGGTAGGTGTACAGCTGCAGCCTTTCCTCATTAAAAAACTTCAATAATATATTTTAAACCAAAACTTTGAAACACACCCTTACCAGAAATCAATAATATTATTAACAAAAATTAACAACTTAAGGAATTTTAATTTTTTAAACAACATTTCTAATTAGCTGTGCACTTAATTGACCTTCTACATAAGTATGTACTTACATATATCGTTACGCATTTACTATTTGGGAAAATTAAAAGAACTTTAACTTCACAACTACAAAACAGAGTGATTTTAGTACTAGATAGAGTAACACGAACGATGCAAGATTTTTGGGAATATAAATAACGGTATTTCAAAAATTTTTATAAACATACTCATCAGCCACCTACATACATAAAAGGGAACGTTTCTAATTGCTGTCAATAGTGTATATGATCAGGGTGACGAGAAAAGTTGAAATCCGGTTGACTGTCTGTCTGTCCGTCTCTCCGTCCGTGTAAGTTGTAACTTGAGTAATAATTTATATAACTTAATGAAATTTGGTGTATACATACATACATATGTACACATGTAGGTTTCTTAGCACAAAAAAATTTAGAAGTTCATAGGTCGCTCAAAAATCGCCATTAACAGAAAACCTATAAAGTGCCATAACAAAGCATTGAATTAAGATATAAAACTGTAATTTGGCACAAGAGACACCTGTGGATACAAAATTTTGAAAAAGTGAGCATTGCTCGCCCTCTAATACTATACCTAATAAGGAATAATACTTCTCTTGCAATAGTATAGTGAGCTTCCGGGTGACTTTGTGCCGCATATATGGGCCAATATGTGAGTTATCCTAATGAAAATAAGAAGGTTGTTTTATTCATAAGAGTGTATCCTAAAATAGATAAATTTGAGCGAAAACTTGACCTAGCCCCTAAGTAACTAATATTAGGATTTTCGAACATCCGGCTGACTTTTCTCTATGTGATTGATTTTACACCTTAAAGTGTTTCCCTGGTTTTGATTCTTGCAAGTTGTAAGAGTATACAATGTTCGGTTGCACCCGAACTTAGCCCTTCCTTACTTATTAATCCTTTGTTAAATTTTATTTTTTTCAAATTTGCTTTCATCGACTTGTACTTTTTTGCCAAGGCCACTAATTTTACCTGCCGCATCCTGATGTTCTATAAACGATTTCCTGACTATGTTTTTTTTCAGACATCTTCCTGCGATCAACGTGAAGGGTATCAAAACATCAGATAGAATATTTGCGGCAAAGGTACAAGTTCTTTGGATAGCGATATCGCGCAACGCTTACGGCATCTAAACGCATCGACAGTGCTATTTCTGACGAGAGAGAGAGCACCTTCGACAATTTATGCATTCTACAAAACTTCTCTGTTAAAATAAGCCCTTGCTCTTCAGCAAAGGCTATGCAGCGTCCCCGCGACTGAAACCTTTGGAATATTTTGGCGATGTTCTTTGCTTCAAAAGTAGGAGTATTAATATCCCTTAGAGAACATTGATGTTACAGAGAATGTTATACCTTCATTCCGCAGACTTTCATTCTTGTTTCAGCTGGATTTCAATTCGATTAATAATCAATGTGGTAAATTTTTTAATATTAATTTCTTTTTTATTTTGTATAACAAAGTACTTTTTTATTACGCCAACTTCATAGTGATTTCACAAAAACACTTTTGCTGAACTGTGCTTCCATTATCTGTAGTTTTTTACTTCCCAGAAATGTTTACATATGTATGTATGTATATAACAAATACAAAAACAGCAAACAACAATCAATCATGCGTCACTGTAACATCATCATAGCAGATGAACCAGAAGCAGAGACCTTGTCATAAATTTTCATATTTACATATGTATGTGACTCAGCTATGTTATTTACCATACTGGACATTGCTTATCTCAAAAGTTCAAAAACTATACGTAATACTTAATAAGTATGTATGTATGAATGTTTGTTACATATTTTGCTGAAAATATGGCTAGATCTGAACCAACTCCTCTGACACCCATTACTAGTACTAGTTCTACTAGTTCCAAAAAATGTAATTCGGATCCATACGAGAGCAACTTAATTCTCAAGCTGAAATATTAAAGTAGAAACAGTATATTTCTTATCAAATTATGAAGATTTTTAAAGAGTTTAACAAACAAATGGGGGGAAAGAGTGCGCTCTTGGTTAAGACAGCATTATAAGCGGTTTTTAGAATGATCGGAGTAGAATGGCTACTGGGCACTGGAGCGGGAAAAGTCCGGTATTTGGAACACATTATTGTGAAAAAAAGAAATGATCAGCTCGTGTCAACTGGTGTGGGATTGCTGGAGGATGGTGTTGGTAGAATCTTCGAAGGTCGGTAAAATACTGAAATTGCAAAGTAGATGTGTACGCTGTGCAAAAAAGTAGCTGAAAATTGTAAATAAAACGCAAAATATTTAATTATTCCTCAATATTTATTCTGTCGCCTTCAAAGTGATCCTCACCAGATGTAATATGTACTTATACCAGGGGTGGGCATATTAGCACTCAGTGGCATTTTGCACCGTGCACGCGTGCACATTTTGAGGGCTAGATGAGGGAATAATCGCGGTCAAAAATGAAGACGGAAGTGAGAGCAACGCATTATTGAAATAAATTATTCATAGGTGTAGGTGCTTTTTTGAAGCAAAAAGTTTTAAACCAGAATATTTCTTTAAACAAAGTTCCTTATAAAAAGTAATTTCAATAATAACTTCACTTTATGAACCACTGTTTCTTCAAACACATCCATACGCACAAATGAATCTTAAGAGAGCGCAATGTAATTGATTAGCCAACACCGCTTCTACCGCCCGCTTACCATAGAATTTCCAACGATTTGGAGTTTTTCCCGTAGAAACGAGTCAGCTTATTGCTCTCTCACAATGCAGGGTTGTTCAAATGAAAACGAGAACAAAACGCTTGTCGCTCGTAGCGAAGGGAGAAGCGGAATTCGCTGTTTCCGGCATTAGCGTTCGTATTCTATTTGTGTGCTTAGCCACTCTCAATTAATAATGCCATAACGCGCAAATATATTTTTAATTGGTGATTTCTCATTTTTTTGAAAATATGTGTTCCGTTTCTAAATAATAATACTTTTTAATACATTTCCAGAGCCGACATATGTACATAGATCTTTAAAATTTAACAAAACAATTATAGGAAAAAAACCTCAATTCTTTGAATATTTTTGTAAAACAACCATATCGAAAATATCACAAATCATATATGTACTTATTTATATAAACATTTTCATTAAATGGAACTGCTATATGTTTAAAGAGAATATATATTATAGTCACAAGTATATTTTCTTTTTTATACAGGATGGCACAAAAGTCAGAAAATGATCAGAAGATGATATAAATTTTGCAATTGACCTCTAAGTCAGTTCTGTTTTGACATTTGTGTAGTGAGCACATGCGAAGTACACGCAAATAAACAATGGTACGCTACACTGCGTGCCACAACCGATGTGCTGAAGGATGCATTTCCCGTTTTGGCGATTTGCACTGGCCAGCAAGATCGCCTGATTTGACCGCTCCAGACTTCTTTTTGTGGGACTTTTTGAAGTCGCGGGCTTATGTCAACAAGCCTCAGACTCTTGCAGCTCTTAAAGACAATATCCGTCAAGAATGTGAGGACCTATCGCCGGAAGTTCTGGCCAAAGTGATGGAAAATGCCATAAAAAGGGCTTAAAATGAAATGACAACCAGCTGTGGCGGTGGCCATTTACATGATATCATATTCTCGACTTGATGTAAAAAAAATTAAAAAACTAAATAAAAATAATCCCCAAGCGGAATCAAAGTTTTTCATTTTTTAAAAAAGTTTTTAATTTTCCAAAAACATCGGAAGGTAATTTTTGCGCCACCTGTTATATGTAGATACTTAGATAAAACTGCCTTACATATGTACATACGTACAAAAGTCCACAACTTGAGAAAAGTTTTCCCAATTGTAACTAAAATGAATTTTTACAACTGGCATCACCACCTTTAACTGTTCTATCACATGTACATGTACAGTGGTGTGAACAAAATAGGAACAACCATAAGGTGTTGTGAAGTTTTAAAATGTGCTATTTTCTTATTAAATAAAATTGTTTTTAGATACAAGTATAACTTATATAATTTTTTCCTAACAGTGATTTGAATTTCCCACCATACAAAGGTAAATAAAAAAATATTAATGCGAAACTCTAAAACCTGCAAAATCTTGTTACCTCTTTTTGTTCACACAACTGTATAATTCCGATATGAAGTAAATTTCTGCTCTATAATTTGTGTACTATGTCAGTATTGCCGCAACCATTCCATAGATAACTTGATAGGAATCTCTTTGGTTCGAGAGAGAGCTGTCAAAACTCGCATTTTTTATAACAATTGCCAATGACGCCACTACTGAAAAAAATTAGATTCGGCATTTTATAAACAACTTTTTGGTATTTTTGGTCAAATAATCGTCCTTCGAATATTGGATTCTGAGCCATTTTTGGTCGTCTGTCAACTAGTACTAGATTTCTTCAGAGCTGCATTTACCGCAGGAAATCTTCTGGACCATTTCGTTTTTTTTATATGAAGTTTTTACAATTCTTGAGAGCTGGATACTAAGCTTAAGATGTAAAACGTCAACCAGAGGATCTGAATCTTAGCAGTTTTATATACATATGTATGTATACATACAATATGTACATATGTATAACTTATACACCAACCTACATATTCGGCATACGATTTAGAAAACCCAAAATGATTATACTTAGTATATGGGAGTGGAGTCGATCCGATTTCATCTGTTAACTATCAACATGCCACATACTAAAAAATGTTCCCTGGGGTTCATTAAGGTACCTCACATACAATCACCAATCATACGGAGTAAAGTCAGCCGGATGTTCGAAAATCTTGGTAATAGGTATTAGGGAGGGGGGATGGTTGGTAGGTCAAGTTTTCGTCCACGTTCTGTAATTTTCGTTGCCATATCTGAAATATTGGCCGACAGCATAAAATCAAACTGAAGTTCGAAAATCTTTATTTTACGTAGTATATGGAGGTGTACATTTTTTTTATACACTGAATCACTATTTTCAGGAAAGAACTATACCTGCATAAGGTGGCATACCTTAAAGGGACTATTAGTGCTCAATTTTATCCCGTCATACATATTTATTATTTCGTGTTCTGCGTACTGGAAAGTGAAAGAATCAAAAGGAATTCAAAAATGTGTTATATGGGAAGTAGGCGTAGTTGTAGTCCAATTTCGCCCATTTTCACACTGTGATACAGGAATATGAGAAGAATGCTACATACATACTAAATTTAGTTGAAATCGGTTGGTTGATTGCATCAAAAAGTGGGCGGTGCCACCTCTCATACGATCTCGGATCTAAAATTGATTGTATCTGTCGTCATTAGTTATTGATTTATTGCGGTTTTAGTAGTTTTTAACAGTACCGTTATATAGGGAGTGAGCCGGGTTCTTTTCCGGTTCTTTCTTTTTTTAATTGTGTATATTTATGGTACTTTATACGTTTTCGGTTAATTGCATTTTTTGGGCGTAGCAGTGGTCCGATTACGCCCATCTACGACTCATCATTTGTTTCTCACTCTTTGAAAACAAAGAATAAGGAGCAGATCCGCTGCAATATTCGATTCTATAGGCGTGTAATATTTAAAGATGTATCAAAATTTAATATTACAGTGATGGAAGGGTAAAGATATGGCGCGAGAAAAATAAACACTACACGAACCTTTTGCCCACATTTAAACACGGTGGAAGTTCGATCATGTTCAGAATGTTTTGCTGCAGCTGGATAGGGAAATTTGTCACCTCACCGGAATGATGAACGCTAAGAAATTCATTGATGTGTTAAGAGTAAATTTGAATCTAATACCATGTTCAGACAGAAAATTTGAAGGGATTAGATTACATTCAAACCCTTCACTAATCAGCCCGTTCTCACTGCCGTTGGAAAGATGAAAAAAACAGCTGTTTTTGCCATTCAAGAATTCACATCGCTTAATATTTATAGGTTGGTACGCAGCTCTCAAGTAATTGCTCAAGAAAAAAAATACATTATTTCTCAAGTAATTTTGACAACTGGTTACGCATTGTGAATGATCTACATTAGAAGAGCAAGAGAGAATAAACAAAGAAAACAAACTTTGTGCGTAATATGTATGTGTGTATGTGTATGGTAACATAAATATTTTCATTGAGATTTAAGAAATGTTGTTGATGATTGGTAGGTTTTATATAACATTTCAATATGGAATTTGAATTTCCTTCAAGAAACAATTGTTGATTTGATGTTTCAGGTTTGCCATATTCACATTTTACTGAAAAAACTATCAAAAATTAGTACTAGATTTCTTGAAAGCTGCGTACTAGCACAAGTAAGTTTATCGCAGGAAAGTTTCTTGACCGTTTCTTAAGCGTTTTTTTATATGAAGTTTTTACGTTTCTTGAGAGCTGCGTACTAAGCTTATAAAAAGAAAATATTGTCATATAGTATTTTGTAATAAGAGCAGTCTTCTTTTAAATATTTTCCATATAATGGAAATAATGGACGCATTTTTTTATTTGGGAAGTCGATTTTCATGTGAAATTAGATTCATTGCTTTAAAAAAAAATTGTTTATTAACATTTTTTTTGTTTGTAGTGTCCAAATCAGCTGTGATAATGTAATAGATTTCCAAGGCTGACAAGTAGATGGCGCAAAATCAGAGTCGCACCAAGAGATTTACCGTGCGATTCTGTACTGTGATACAGGCTCAAGTCTCTAAATTTGAGATTTTAAGTTAGAGACAATTTTTGAGACTTGAGACGATTTTGCTATTCTGTAAGTGACAGTCACAAAATCTATTACATTTCATTATTCAGAGATGTTTTTAAACTTGAATGAAAATAAATATGTCGATAACAAATATTAAATTTTCTATAACATAGTCAAAAAACATAATCATCCATAAAAATAAAAATATATGTTGACTTTGTTTCATAATATTTACTAAATTTATGTAAAATTGATTTATTTTTAACCTTTTCGTGTTTGAGTTGCTTACAAAATATAAAAAAAAAACGACAATCGATTAATATCTATGATGATCTCTATTCAGTATATTCAAAATGGCAGACAAGAGTTCTTTTTAGTTTTGTGACCTGCTAACTACCAGGTCTCAATATTTTGAGACTAACGCTAGAGACTGTTTAGTGAATAGTAACTAGTCTCAAATTGAGACTTTGCCTCAAAATGTCTCACATAGAGACTAGAGACTGGTTACAGAATCCCGCTATAAGTGTCGGTCTGAACATGGTATAAGTGAGTATAAGTTTGGATTAGGGGATCGATATCTGTTTCAATAAGATAATGAACTCAAACATATTTCGCTGGATAGTCGTGTATGGATCTTATACAACTGTTCATTTTACCTAAAAACAAAACTGCAAAGCCCGGATATAAACCCAATTGAAAATTTGTGGTCAATTGTTTAAAAAGGGCTTAGAACTTAGATTATTAGGAACGAGAAACAACTAAGAAAAGCACTGCAAAAGGAGTAGAAGAAAACTTACGAAAAAGTTGGTGAAATCTATGCAACAGCAGTTGTACGCTGTTATTAAACAAAAGGATATTCCACTAAATACTAATTTACACTATATTTTAATTTCTGCTACTGCTATATATTTCAATTACTTTTAATATATATATATATATTATATTATATAGACTTTATATGGCACTACGTTTGGCCTTAATTGCCGCTTGGCTATCCACTAGAATGTTTATGGACTTGCTGCTTAGAGCAGAAGCCTACTTGGCACCTTCTGTTACGCCCACAATTTCAGGATTTCGCCCTGCAAAATCGAATTGTAGTCATTTAGTTTGAAACTACATTCCGCGTATGGATTACTACAGAAAATGTCCACTTTGTTCGCGTTTCACCCTTTGTTCTATCAGTGAATATGTGTAGATTTTGCCGTTGGAATGTCGATTACAGAACCGTTAGCCCAATATTCTTTACTGGGGCATGAAAACGATGTGTTTAGTTACTCGCCGGTCTCCTTTATCTAGTTGCATTGCCAGCTAAAGCCAAGCTAATTAACAAGGTCGCGTATGATGCCAGGCCCATAGCGACGCCTAGCTTGGCTCCAGTAGCCTAAAATCAGCCATCATCATCATAGAGCCAAAAGACTATATAGGGTCATAACCCACACTTTGGGCCTATGGCTCTTCTGCAGGAGCCTCAGATTCGAAGGGCTTTGGAAGCCCTGTTCTCTATGTATTTACTCTAGTTTAGTTTTTGTCTAGGATAACACCGAGATATTTGACCGAAATCGATAGTGAAATAGCTCCACCATTTAATGAGGGGAAATTGAATTGCGAAGTTTTCATTATTCTTGTGAAGAGACAGATTTCTGTTTTTCTTTGGATTAAGAGTTAGTCCGTGGCCCTGCGCTTAGCCAGCGGAGATCTCAAGAGCTTTTTCTGTGCCAGAATATGCGATTAAGATTCAACCCTGAACAGAGGACAGCGAGATCGTCCCAATATCCCAATAAAAGAGAAGTAATAATTCGGTGATTAAGGTGACCCACAGTAAGTGATCTTTTGAGTGATTTTTATACCTTGCCCATCTTATATTGCTTGTCTATTACTTAGCACACGACAGGTTCTGATTAATGTCAAAAGAACAACAGTGCAGCCGTGCTAGCGTTGTTGAATGTACCTTCCACGTGAATGAATGCTGCTAGGGTGGATTCTCGTTTTTTTAATAAACTTTCGATTGTCCCCGCTACTTCATGTAGGGCAGTATCAACAGCTTTTCCTTTGATAACATCGTCGCAGATCCTCACCATACTTTTGGTAGGAAAGATGTTAGTGTGACTGGTCTCTAAAATTTTGGCAAGGAGTATTTTGTTTAACGCTTTGATAAGAATTTCATGGGTGAACATGAGACCATCATACTGCCTGGGTAGTATAACAGTTTGAAAATTTCTCTCATCCGACCGTGAAAAATGAGTACATAATAATATCTTTGCATAATCCTCCATGTTACGTACTCTGCACTTCTGGGTGTGAACTATTAGCGCGGACTGCATGTGGTCTTTCTATAAAATTTTTCTTAAATTTTGCTGCACTACTTACGCTGTTTACTTGGAATGTAGTCTTATATGAATCCCAACAATGGTCGTTATTGAATCGCCTGGCTTAGTTCAAAGCCCTGCCGTGACAGGTTTCTTAGGTTTCATGGTTTGTCTATGATGGAACCCCCCCTTCGTAGGGGGCATGCTGTTTCAAACGCACCCATGACGCATTTTGTAAATTTTCCTACTGCTGAGTCTAAATCTGACACGGAACATATTCGGTCAGGTACTGAGAGTGTAGCTATAGAATGAACGAGTTCGGTCACATATTTATTCCAGTTTGTTTTGCATCTATGTATTTCTGTACATCGGTTGCTCTAGGCCTCCGATATTAACTTCGAAGTCAGTGTACCTGCGGTTGGAAAAGGAGTGCTCTAAAGAGACCCGCCAATCCGATATTAGGCCCACCGCACTTCTACTGCATATACATATATATATTTACCTTTATTCAATGTTAGTAGGTTTTTAGTTAATGTAGTTCAACATAGCCATTCCTCTAGCATTACAGCTCGAGCTACCCCTAGCTGTATGTACCAATAATAAGTTACATACCTGTGCTTTCCGCGTACTCCGTTATCTGCCTCAGCTCTTGCCTGGCGGCGAAGGATTGGGGGGAAACCTTCATGCCCCTTAATCTGCGAACTTTATGACATGGCTTCCAGGTGTACTCCCGTTGACATCGTGGCCGATGGCAGTTCCATCTGCCTTTCTTCACTTGCCTTTCCACAGTTGGCAACGACAGGAGGGCAAATCTCCGATGGAAGTGCAGTCGCAACCTGACGGTGACCAACCCTGAAGTGAACGGCGGAGAATAGTAGGTGTGCTCTGCCACCTACAGACTCTAGAAAAGAGGACGAGTCTTGGTCCATACCTCTGACAATACGTCAAACTTTGGGGTGAATATCGAACGAATATCTCCCACAGACTCGTCCTCAATTCCGTATTCTGTTTGGCCAAATACTCAATATCGACTCCGTGGGCATTACAGCCTCCCTGCCTTTAATCAAGATGTGAGCCTTTAGGGGTCTAGGGACCTCTTCGTTACGCAAAAGGCGCAGTTTGGAGCTGTATCATAGCTCCGGGAGACTCTCTCCGATGGAACGGATAGCTGTAACGTCTTTCACGATGTTGATGGCCAACCGGAAGATCCCCCTTTCAAAGCGAGCTATGTTGATTTTGAACACCGACCTGTTTAAGGTCGACGAAAGGATTAGGAACATTTCCGGGGGTTCCATCTGGAGTATTATTTACCTTATGCCTAAAGGTGGAAGGGCCTGTCAGAGGGTATTGTTCGCTTCTGCCTCCTACTTCCCGAGACGCTTACTAGAAGCCAATCCGAATACTTCAACCCTATGCAACCTCTACTCGACACCATTTTTTGCAAAAGATTCAGGTCTTTTGGTAAAACTCTAGCATTGAACGCTTCATACCGAAGCTAATATACCCTTCACAGGTGCATTTCTTTTAGTGTGTTCAGTTTGTATGGAAGCTATATGTAATCCGATCTGAACAATTTTTTCGGAGATTATATTATTACCTTAAGCAGTAATCCATGTCAAATTTCGTGAAGATACCACGTCAAATGCGAAAGTTTTCCATACCAGCCCTTGATTCCGATCGTTCGGTTCCCACTTCGTGGGAGGGTCAGGAAGTTTAAGTCTCCCCTATTGTGCGGACTGACGGATGCCTCATCTGTTGAAAAGTCTCAGTTTTGTCATTATGAAAACAGATGCTTCGCTAACAGCTTTCCATTTCACAGTCGACTGACACATGAGTGTCGTTAGATTCTCGACTGTAAAACTACCACCGAGTGTGGTTTTAAGTTTTTTCCTTATATTTGAAAACCGAGGGCAATAAAATAATACATGTTCAGAGTCTTCCATATACTCTGTACACGTTGACGAGTTCTGACTAATGTCATTGTGGAATCTGTAAAGGTAGCTTCTAAAGCACCCATGTTCATTAAGAATTTGGGTCAGATGGAAATCCTGGTCCCCATGTCGTCTGTCTATCAACGAGGAGTTGTCCGGAATAAGTCTATGAGTCCAGCGCTTTTTGAATGAGGATTGGCACCGCTGCTGCCACATTTTGATGCTCTTGTTCCCTCCTCTGTCTTTGCCGATACTATTTTAGACGCCGATAGCTGATATAATCGCACGAGTTCATCTGCCTGGATGGCAATGGGCGGCATACCAAGTGTGGTGAGTGTGTCAGTGTTGCTTTGTGAGTGCTGTGTTAGGTGGTGTTGTTATTATTTAGCCAGTTTTTCTTTCGATTCAGCTTGCGTACGCAATTCGAATGGACCAGTTTGAATCGAATTTTATATAATATAATAATTTTTTGAATTGCCGAATATGCCGGTTATCAATAAAAACTTAAACTTATGAAGGATAAATAATTTTTCCCACAATAAACATAAGTGATCGGGACAATCAACATTAATCATATAATCATTATAGGTACAGAGCTCTCCTTCTTCGGGTGTAACCGTACCATATATACTCTCGTAATTTTATGCTCTCGCAACTTGCAAGAATCAAAGCCAGGGAAATACTTTAAGGTGTAAAATCAATCATATAGAGTAAAGTCAGCCGGATGTTCGAAAATCCTGATATTAGTTATAAGGGGGCCAAGCCCAAATTTATCTATTTCAGGCACCAAGTTACACTGTCATGAGTAAAGCACGCTCTCTTATTTTCATTGGGATAACTAACATATTGGCCGATATATGCAGCACAAAGTTAAAGTCGAAAATCTTGATATTAAGTATGTATATGGGGGCTAAGGGCAGTATTGGTCCGATTCAACCCATTTTTGACATACAGACATAACATTGTCGGGAAAGGATTATCCTTGACAATCGACAATTTCGTTCAAAAGTCAACTATAGGTACCGGTGTCTAAATATTCGGTATCTAGGGGCTTGAACAGTTTTTATTGGATTTAAACAATTTTTGGTCATAAGATGGCACAGACTCAAGAGGTTATTCGTGCAAAGTTTTATCCCGTTATACTAATTACTTCTTGATTTGTGTACTAGAAACTAACAGAATCAAGTGGAATTTAAAACTGTGCTATATGGGAAGTAGGCGTGGTTGTTGTTCGATTTCGTCCATTTTTACAGTATGCATAGGAATATGAAAATAATGTCACGTACTAAATTTTGTCGAAATCGGTTGGTCGGGTACCGAAATATGGGATTTCACCAAAAAGTGGGCGGTGTCATTATCAAAATCGATTTTTTGAAGCTTCTAAAGCAGGCTCCCCCTTAAATGTACGTCTCACAAAAAACTATAATGCGAATTAAGCATTTTTTTCGATGGTGACCACTGAACTACTGTTTTCCTTGTTGTTTTGAAACTTAATAGTTTGCATCGCTGGTTTGACGTTGACGTTTGAGGCAATCTACTTGGAAATTTTCATTGGTGGAAAAGTAAGGATTCGGTTAAAGCCGGTACAATTATATTTTCGTTTATATTATTATGTATATACTTACATGTACATACATTCATATGTATATACATATATGTAACCTCGTATTCCGTATTTGGTTCTTTTTTCAAATAGATTTTCGTATAAAGTAAAATATCCACAAAATCATGTTGGATTTAAAAAAAGTCCTTTTACTTTTAGACCTTAAGTTTTACATCACAGTCTAATTATTAATACATATATTTACTTGAAGTACAGTTATTCTTATAAAAGATATGGCATTTTAAACTCATATTTAAAAGTTTCGACAAATATACTTATTTCCTGCCGATTTTCACTACTACAGTCTATCACTCTTTGGCGTCTAGTTTGTTTTCGCCGTCTTCGTCTACTTTACTTAATTTCAAGAATACTTCATTAAGTTCCTGTTCGGAACGGTATATTCCGGCAGCTTCCTCCATCGCTATTTGTGACTGCCGACGTGCAACTTCTGCATTACTCACTTTCCGTCCAGTACGGAAGTAGTTTTCAATCTCCAGTAATGTGCGGCCCTTCGTCTCTGGCACAATGAAATAAATGAACGCCACACCCAATAGAGATATCGCACCGAAAAAAGCAAAACAATTGGCTGTTCCTATCCAAGCTTCCGCGGTGGGATACAGCTTCACTACGCTAAAGGAGAACAGAAGGCCAACACACAGTGTGAACCCATTGGCGCTGCCACGTACACGTTGTGGAAAAACCTCTGAGATCATGAAGAATGGCAGGGTTAGCAGACCCATTGTGGAGAAGATTATGTGCAGCACAATGGCAAAAACAGACAATAATGGGACATGCTCGCCGATAACTGGCCACCAACCGTTAGCTGCAAGCAATGTCATGCAAATCGTCATTCCGGTCGCTGAAACTATACCCGCTGGGCGACGTCCCCATTTTTCAAAAATCATGCCCATGAAAAAAGTGGTAATTATACGTGCAACACCAACGAACACAGCCACCAGCAGCGGATCGGCAGAGACACCAGCGCGTGTAGCGATTTGTGCTGCAAATACAATCACAACAACAATTCCAGAGCACTGTTGAAAGAAAAAGAAGCCGATCATCATGAGCAGTGGTTTGTAGACCTCCGGTGCTCTTATGGCCTGTAAAATCGACTCATTGGCAGCGGCTGTCCGACTGCTGTCTGAGTTTTTCTTGATGAGTGCCAATTCTGTTTCGAATTCCTCGTAAATGTTATTATCTGTTTTAGCAAGAAATTAAATCAGAACATTTCATACATATACATAATGACTTTGAAACTAACCATTTTTTGAGAGACCCCGAAAATACTTCAGCGACTTGCGAGCCCGCTCCTCATAGCCCTTCTGTAGCAGCCAACTTGGGGATTCAGGCATGGGAAGGCAACAGCAGAACGCCAAGCATTGATAAACGACGGATATAATGGAGATTAATTTAAAGTTGTTCTGTAACGAAGAAATGTTTCAGTACTCTTTTAATTCGATTTATTATTAATTATTCAAACTAGATACATACTACGAGTATGTACTCAATACTCACCCGTATAAAATAACCTAACAAATACATAAGCAATATACCGCTGGCTATTGCTATCGATGTACCCATAATCAGACGACCCCTTATCCGTGGTAAACTAATTTCCGCCGCATACGAACCAATTGGGGACAGTGATAAGCCAATCATAAGACCTACGTATGTATTTACATTGACGATAATAATATTTGTTAGATGTTTGCATAATGTCTATTTACTTTTCTTTTCAGTAATTTACCACATAGAAATCTGCCAATGAGTAACTGTATATAAATAGCATCACGTGTGGTTTGGTGGGGGGCAGTGACAAGCAGCAATAATCCGATAATACCGACGAAATTCGTGCACAACATCGTATTTCTACGACCGATGCGATCCATGAGATAACCTACTAATAAGCCTCCCAGCGGACAAGCCATACTATTGATAGAAGCTGAAATTGCCGAGAAAGATAACTTAAACGTTAGGAATTAAAATGAATTTGTAACAACAACACTTGACACTTTTATGAATTTTGAGAAAAAAAAGTCCTAAGCCTTTATTTTTTCGTTCGACTGGCCAAATTTAATTTCAGCACTCATACTGTTACTCTCCATTATCATTTCCGTGTTATTTTTTGTAAACTTTGAATAGAGTATATTAAGTTTGCCAAGATGTTTGTAACACTTCAAAGGAAACGTTGAAGACTCTTTAAATTATGTAAACAAATGATCAACAAAACGAGCTGAGCTGATTTAGCCTTGTCCGTCTGTCTATCCGTCCATCTGTATATAACCAAACTAGTCCTTCAAATTTGCATTCGTGCTTTTCTTCCAAAGAAGCTGCTCATTTCTCGGAACCGCCGATGTCGGACCACTATAACATAAGTATATGTAGCTGCCATACAAAATGTACGATTGGAATTAAGTCCTTGTCCGGACAACTTCTTTATTTGCTGAAACATCATCACGTAATTTGGCATGAATTATTGCCAAGTCAACGGTATAGTCCCCAAAGAAATTGTTATAATCGGAACACTATAGTATATACTTTCTATACAATCTGATATTTTATTTGACAAGACATCTTCATGAAATTTGATGTGGATCATTGTCCAAAGCATCTCTAAAATTGTTCAGATCGTACCAATGAATCCTTTATTTCTTTATTTATCTTTTGTATTTGTAAACATACATACATTAGTTCAACTGTTTACGGTTTTTCGTATTTTTACTTCGTTTTTTTATACCCTGAACAGGGTATATTAAGTTTGTCACAAAGTTTGTAACACCCAGAAGGAAGCGTCGGAGACCCTATAAAGTATACTAATATAAATGATCAGTATGTTGAGCTGAGTCGATTTAGCCATGTCCGTCTGTCTGTCTGTCCGTCTGTATATATACGAACTAGTCTTCAAACTTCATTTTCTCTTCAAGAAGCTGCTCATTTGTCGGAACTGTCGATATCGGACCACTATAACATATAGCTGCCATATAAACTGAACGATCGGAATCAAATTCTTGTATGGAAAACTTTCACATTTAACAATGCATCTTCACGAAATTTGGTATAGATTATTTTCTAAAGCCACAATGTAATCTTCGAAGAAATTGTTCAGATCGGTTAACTATAGTAATACCATACAAACTGAACGGTCGGACTCTAGTTCTGGTAATTTGACGGGGTATCTTCAAATTTGGTATAGATTAATATCTAATCTCGGAAGAAAATGTTCAGATTGGTTAAATATAGCATATAGCTGCCATATAAACTGAATGATCGGAATCAAATGCTTGCATGGGAAACTTCCTCATTTGACGATATATCTTCACGAAATTTGGTATGAGTTATTGTTCATAGAAATAATGTAATATGGGAAGAAATTGTTCAGATCGGCTCACTATAGCATATAGCTGCCATACAAACCGAAATGTCACATCAAACTTATCATTAGTGTTTAAATACGCTTGTCTTTCTGAAGTACATAAGTACATACATACATAATTCGGCGATTCTTACGATGAGTGAAATTTTTCAACAAAGAAGTTGCATTAAATTTTGTGCACTGAATCAAATTTCTTGTACCTAAACGTCCAGAAAGTTGGATAAGGTGATAATTGTTTGTCGCGAACAAGTACATATACCTACTTATTTGATTGATATAAATTATTTAAAGAGTATCGAGAACGCGTTGATGACGAACCACGTCCAGGATGGCAATAAACAACAATTGATGATCAGCACGTCAATAAAATAAAGGATTTGGTGCTTGAGAATCGACGATTTACAGTCAGAGATCTTACTGGCATCATTGAAAATAAGAAGGATAAGTGAAACCCATATTGAAATATTATTTCGCATAAACGTCGTGGCACAATGCTTTCCGACTACCAGGAGGTCATGAAACGTCTTATTACTGGCGATGACTGAACCCACGCTTGCGACCTGGAAACAAACGATTAATCGGTCGAATATGGTGGCAAAGTTGAGCCGAAGCCGAAAGAACCATGTCAAAGCAGGTCAAAAATCGAGGTTATGTTGACAGGTTTCTTTGATTATCGAGGTGTGGTGCACTCCGAATTCCTTCCGACTCGAGAAATTGTCAACAAGGAATACTATTTGAGTGTTATGCGTCGTTTGGGCGAAGCTATTCGTAAAAAGAGACCGGAATTATGACAACCTTTGGTTTTAGCACCACGATAATACACCGTCGCATACTGCATTGATTCTTTGTGAGTTTTTCGCCAAATGCTTAACCAATATCGTACAGGTACCACCGTTTTCGTCTGATTTAGCCTCGAGTGACTTCTGGCTATTCAGCAAAGTCAAACGAACACTCCGGTGGAGCCGTTTTGAGTCAATTGAAGACATTAATCGTGAATCGCTATGCGCATTGAAGGCTATTGCAGAAATTGACTTTAACCACTACTTCGTGGATTGAAAAAAACGTCAGCACAAGCGGTTGCTTAGATGGAGACGACATAGACTTTCAAGAATAAATTATGAACAAAGTCTTACTAGTTTTTGCTCATGGTACAAAATACAACGAGTTACTGTATTGCCGAGATTAACGAACGATACAGAAACACCTTTGGATTGCGCTCAAAAAAAAAAAACATATATGTACATAGGTATCATTATTGATTTCCGAATATTTTATTACTACCCATCATATGTACTTACCAAACCAACTACTTTCCTCGGTGTTGAGATGGTAAATATCATTGGGATCTGTTAGTTGAGCGAGCGACACAGAAGGTAGAGCCACGGACATGCCCGATGCTACCACACACGTATTGCCAAGAAGTACCATCAGCTCCTATAACGATATTATTTTCGTACGAATTATCAATGTATTTGATTATTCTTGAGTTTTTAATTACCTGACGCAATACTGCTTTTCTCCGTTCGCCCAACGGTTTCGGTGGCTTTATTTTATCGAGTCCATTCACAATTAAAACTTTTTGTGCTGAACTACCGTTGTGCAATTTCACCAACTCAGAGTGATTCGTCATTTCGAGTGTGACGTTTTAATATTACTTTGATTGATTTACGTATTAACTGCAATGTTTATCTGAAATGATATCTAATAAAATCAGCATATAAATCGTAATGTATATTCAAGTAACATAAGTATGTAATATATGTATGTACATTAGGGTGAATTAAAAAAATTTTTTTTTTTTTTTTCAATTGGTACTCGCAAAAATAGGTTCCTAGACACCTCTAAGAAAGCTTCTCCAAATATGAGTTTTTAATTGTAACGGGAAGGTCCTCCGCCTAACGGTTTTCTATTTTTTCTTATTATCAGATAGAAAAATTTATATCTCGCTTCCAACTACTTGAAAAAATATTTTGTTAATTAGGTTTTGTAGGAAATTGAATGCTCTAAAATATGGTCTCTTATGATTTTTTCGTAAACCCAACCGTTTAAAAGATATTAACGGTTGAAATTTGACTATTTTTGGCAAAATTCTTTATTTCTTATTAATTTTATAACTCAATGAAAAAAAATTATTATGAATAGATTTTTGGAGAGGCTTTCTTAGAGGTGTCTAGGAACCTATTTTTCAGAGTACCAAACGAAAAAAAAAATTTTTTTTTTTGATCCACCCTAATATGCATTGATGTTTGACGATGAATATCTCGTAAACGCTTAACTTAATCGAAATATCATAGTAGACCATTTTTATAGAGCAGTAAATTTCCTACAAATCTATGTGTTTCATCATTCATAGTAATTTTTTTTCATTGAGTTATAAAATTAATAAGAAATAAAGAATTTTGCCAAAAATAGTCAAATTTCAACCGTTAATATCTTTTAAACGGTTGGGTTTACGAAAAAATCATAAGAGACCATATTTTAGAGCATTCAATTTCCTACAAAACCTAATTAACAAAATATTTTTTCAAGTAGTTGGAAGCGAGATATAAATTTTTCTATCTGATAATAAGAAAAAATAGAAAACCGTTAGGCGGAGGACCTTCCCGTTACAATTAAAAACTCATATTTGGAGAGGCTTTCTTAGAGGTGTCTAGGAACCTATTTTTGCGAGTACCAATTGAAAAAAAAAAAAAAATTTTTTTTGAATCACCCTAATGTACATACATATGTATGTATATGTGTGTACAATGTAATAAATCAGTTCATAATTTGGAATTAAAAAGAAAGGTGCAAGGTTTCGGCTGCAAGCGAAATTAAAACAACGGTGAGTACTAGAGAAATTTCAAATAAACCACAAATTTACATAAGTATGTATGTATGTACATATAAAATATTTTGAACTCTTTGTCCCATGAATCTAAGTAGAGCTATAAATGAAGGTTAGACCCTCTGGCGACCACGTTTCATAGCCACTTAGACAGAATTCCTGAACGATCTTATCTACAAGTATATTACATAAGTATATGTATTTCATGATAAGACTTTAAATAATGCCGTTTTGTAAACATTAATTGCTTGGATTTGACTTCAACCACTGTTAGATGTTACGTCTTTTAATGTACTTCATGTAAATTAGTATTCGGTATGACAAATAAGTATGTACATATACATATATATCCAAATTTGCTCCGGACAAATCCCTTAAGCACCCCTACCTACATATATTGTAAAATTAGATGAAATCGGATAATATGACCGACCACTCCACATATACGTAACGGTTTTGTTAAAAAATATTAAAATTGCGATAAATCCATAAATAAATGCGTCAGAGGCATACAATTTTAAGCCCGAGATGATAGAAGAAGGCTTTAAAGGCGAGGTACCGCCCACAATTAGGTGTAAATCCTTATCTCGAGCCTTGCTCGATATACTAACATTATTATATTAAGGCACGAAAATGGGCGATATCGGACCATACAACCACTACTACACCTACTTCCCATATAACAATTAATAATTTCAATTCGTTCTGATTCTTTCAATATCTAGTATACAAAGCAATCACCAATGAATGTAACAGGGTAAACAAACCATTGTCCAAATCGAACTAAAACCCCAGTTCCTCTTGCGAACTTTTTATCGGAGAGTTTCCTTTTCTAATAATCATATGAGTATATGTCAATTGTGGACTGAATCAGATCAATAATTCCCTTAGTCCCCATAACAATTTTTCGTGTTTCCGGCTGATCTTTTACCGCGTATATCGGTCTATATGTAAGCTATGTTAATAAAAAAAGAGTGTTTTTCTAAAAACAATGTAGTATGTATCTTTTTGCTGAAAAAGAAATAATGGTTTGGGCCGCTGTCACCGCAGATGGGCGCTCTCCAATTGTTTTCATCGAGCCGTGGGCAAACAAACATTTCGGTCGCAAGCCATGAACGTTTCAACAAGACTCAGCACCGTCTCACAAAGCGCGAATGGCTGAAAACAACAATCCGAACTTCATTACGACCACACAATGGCTCTCGAATTCACCAGATGCGAATCCAATGGATTATTCTCTCTGGGTCATTTTGGAGAGCAAGGTCCGAAGTAAAAAATACACCAGTCCCGAGATGCTGAAAAAAGCCATTGTCCGTGAGTGGGCCAAAATACCGGCAAGTCACATTCGGGCAGCTTGCGATCCGTTTTTTAACCGTCTCAAGGCCATAGTTAAGGCAAAAGGTGGTCATATCGAGCAAAAGTGAATTTATCCTGAATTTATGATTATTTTCACACATTTTGTACTTCAAAATAAATAAAAATAATTTTCCAAGCCAAATTTATGGCTTTTTTAATTGGTTACACTTCGAGTGTCGGACCCTGTAGTATGAATTTGAGGGCTAGGGGAAGAATGAATAGATGTCAACCATTTTGGGTCATAAATCAGAACCGTTTTTAGTACTCTACTGCATTACATATCTTTATTCTTGAGACATCTATTACAAAGTGAAGTATGCTGATGCATTAATTTTTGTTTTGTATTGAAAGTAGGCGTGATTGTAGACCGATTTTGGTTTTTGTTGTGTCAAGTGAACGATACAATTGCACAATATCAATCACTATTTCGCAAGTGCTGTTTAAATTGATCGGGTAGTTTGAATGAGTTGAATTTCAACATTATTTATTATTTAAAGTGATCACAATTTTTATTTTCTTTTTTTTTAGCTCAAATAAAAGAAAATGCTTTGTAATTTTACTCATAGCGTGTAGTCCTTGTAATTATTATGTTCCGTTTTAAGTATTTCTGTGATAAAATCACAGGCATTGTTTGCACAAAGTTGTAAGCAAATAGAAGCTTTTCTCGCTAAATGGGAAGACGCCGAACGTCCAAATGGTTGTGGACCACTTATGTACATATGTATGTATATTGCATTCAATGAAAGATTATGATCATTCTTTGTATTTACTATAAATGCAATAATTAAATGCAAGCATTTTAAAAAAAAATTTTCAAATCTGCACTTTCCGGTGTGGATTTGATGACCTTTACATAAACAAATTGTGTTTTTTCCGATTTCTTAGAGATTTTAATAAGTTTCTATGTAGTATCTTTGTTGTTGCTTTATTTGGCGTGTTTACTTTGCTTGCATATATGTAAGTACCTACATATTTTTTACATGCGTATGTATGTATGTATGTGTGTGTGCAATTATATGACATTACACTTTGCAAACAATTCTCGTAGAATTTGTTAATTTACGAGTGTCATATCTCAGCGAAAACCATATAATTATTTTAACAAATTATCACTTTTACGTATTTTAACTAACACATACTTACATACATATGTATGTATATAATTGAATAAATTCTTTTTAATAATTATTGTTAATTATTAAAAAACATGTCCGAGTGTTATATGATTTTTATAACTTTGTTACACATTGACGCCACTTTTTATATTTAATTGATTTATTAATTTGTCTCTTTACCGTTATAAGTACGTGAAAAAATTTGAAACTTCAAAATAGTCCAACACACTGAACATGAATTTATGGTCGAATGCGCAATTGTAAAACGGACTTCTACATTTCTACTTCGCCAAATAAGTAGCTATTCAATAGTGAATATCGCGAAGGAGACTCTATTTGTCAGCCGAAGTAAAAACTTTTAAGTTTGATGATTTGCTGAATGCAAGCCGGCTAAATAATATGTGTTACGACTTTGGTTTTCTGACGTAAACGAAGTGCGAAGTGCACACGAAATTCTATTCTTGCTGCTTTTGCATTTGTTTTGATTGGAATTGCTACAGCTAATTGAAACAGCTGTTTCTGTATCAACAAACCGTTACCTGATAATATGCACTTGTGGTAAAGCCATGGGCAGCGAAATAGGAAGATTTAGTTAAGTTGAGTGCATTTTTATTAGGTAGAGCAAAATCAATAATAACAAAAAAATAAATAACTATAATTCTTTCGACTAATGTGGATTATGAATTTTGAATATATATTAGTTTCATATAAAATATATATATTAATCTTGCAAATGCATTAATAAATTAACAAAAATATTTTCTAAATTTCAAAAAATTACTTTAAAACTATTAATCGTCAATCTGAAGTTTGAATAACTATAACAAGTGGCAATAATAAGCCTAATTATACTTAGTTTATGCACACACTTTATGTATGGCGACGGAGGCTTTGTTATAAAAATCTTTTATCTTAACACGTTGACTGCCAGTGTATTACCGGCGATCGCGGGCAAAGAGGTGCCAAGCAAAAAAGTTCATTGGCGTGTATCATCGGTGATACATTGGCACCTATAGGTAATTTGTTGTCGTAATCACCGATGATACTCTGGCAGCCAACGTGTTAAAAATACCTACTAATGAAAATGTACTTTGGATTTAAAATAATATTTAAAGAATACATTAAAAAAATTTAAAAATATACCTTTCCTCATATTATACATAGTAATGTGGTAAGTGCTGTAATAGGTAAAGATATACATATGTACGTACATATGTACATAAGTATGTATACAATATTATTTAACAAACCGCAATTTGAGCAACATGCAAACTACGTGACGTCTCAGAGTGGCTTGAAAATGGCTTATGACAGCTCCTATTACATAATAGAAACAAACTCGTAAAAATGTAAGTATGTAGGTATGTAAGTGTGTTTAACCAATAACAAAAATATTGTGTTTTACATTTTTCATATCATATATGGTAGTACCAAGAAAAGATTCACTAAGCTCATATTTACATAAGTACATAAGTAGTATGTATATACCCCTGTATAGGCTGAATAAAATTGACTATTTTTTCTTTATGATCATACGACATACATACATACAAAAGTATATACTTACATACAAGCATATCACAACTGCAGTCATTAATTTAAACTTCTCCTACAAAAAGGCTAATTTCATTTGCATGTATTTTTCTAATGTGAAAAATGAATTCCGTTCATACATACATAAATTTTTCTTAAAAGACAAATGTAATTGAAATAAATACATACATACGATATATTACATACATATATACATATGTACATATCGTCACCTAAAGTGCAAAAAAACGTAATATTTTCGGAAATTTACAGGAGAAAGAATGAAACACGTTATAAAATGGAACATGAGTTAAACAAAATTTAAATATTGGCAAAAACTGTGTAATATCTGATAGCAGAACCTTAAAATATTGTAGAAATGTACTTACATAAGTATGTATATCTATGTAACTTGAAGTAGTGGGTCGTAATCAATGAAACACTCAATTTCGAATTTTTTGATCATACATACATACATACGTTATTTTGCATTTTAGGTGACAATATGTATATCATTAAATCATTTTTTTATAAAACTCTCCCTCACTTACTTACTCATCTTTATCAACCATGCTGTTAGACGACAATCGACATAAGTATGAACATATGTACATCTTTTTTTAAACATGTGATTTTGAACAGTTTTAATAGTATGGCCAATTATTTAGTTTTATTATAAAGACAAAGGTTGGTCATTATCTTTTATAAATGATATCCAGGAAGTGACTTGCATGGTTGGCTCGAACAAATTCCAGCGAAGAGGCTTAATTTTCCCAGGAATTTCGCGCCAAATATTTTCTTCCAAGATGTCAAACGTCTCGGGCTTGTCTGCAACTTCACATAACCACACAAAAATAGTCTAGCGGCGTTAAGTGGCACGATTTTCCAAGCCACACCACAGACCCACGATACGAGATAAAGCGCTCACCAAAAATTTCCTTCAATAAATTGAATAAGAGGTCGTCTAATCAATATCATTAATTCTGCCAAGAGAAAGTTATTCATTGCCCATTGACTGTCACATTATGGCCGGCTTAATTTTTGAAGAAATATGGAGAAATGATTCCTCTGCCCATAGATATTCAGCATGCGCCAAATCTTGGAAAAGACTCATGAAAAAAGAATCGACACTCACCACCTCTTCATCGATCACGAAGCTGCTTTTGACAACACGAAAGGAAGCTGCCTTTATACCACGATGTCTGAATTTGGTATCCCCACAAAACTAACACGGCAGTGTAAACTGACGTTGAACCATACCAAAAGCTCCGTCAGGATCGGGAAGGACCTCTCCGAGCCGTTGGATATCAAAGGATGTTTCAGACAAGGCGATTGCCTATCGTGCGACTTCTTCAATCTGCTGCTGGAGAAAATAATTCGAGTGGCAGAACTTAATCGAGCAAGTAGAATCTTCTATCAGAGTGTACAACTGCTGGCGTATGTCGATGTTGTTGATATCATTGGCCTCAACAACTGCGCCGTTAGTTCTGCCTTTTCCAGAATGGATAAGGAAGCGAAGCAAATGGGTCTTGTAGTGAACGAGTGCAAGACGAAATATCTTCTGTCATAAAACAAACAGTCGTCGCACTCGCGACTAGGCTCCCACGTCACTATTGACAGTTATAACTTCGAAGTTGTAGATAATTTCGTCTATCTTGGAACCAGTATTAACAGCAATAACAATGTCAGCCTCGAAATCTAACTGGGTAGGCAGTTGAGAAGTAAAGTCTTCTCTCGACGAACAAAAACAAAAAAAGTCACTTAGTCGATGTTACGAGTTTTCGACAGAAAAGTTCGACGAAAGATTTATGGTCCTTTGCCTATTGAATATCGCATTCGATAGAACGATCAGCTGTGTGAGATACATATACTTATGATGACATTGACATAGTTCATCAAATTAAGAAACAGCGGCTAGGTTGGCTAGGTAACGGCGTACGAATGGGCGAAAACATTTGAGCTCTGAAAGTATTCGACGGAGTACCCGTCACTAGGAGGAAGACTGCCACTTCGTTCGAAAGACCAGGTGGAGGAGGACCTGGCTACTCGTGGAATCTCTAATTAGCATCACATTGCGAAAAGAAGAATCGGTGTCTACGCCAGTAAAGAAGAATAACATAAAAATGTCAGAGAAATGCCACGTTTAGTCGAAATCGGTCAGGCGGGTCCCGTGATAAAGCATTTCACTGTAAAGTGTGTGGTACCACGCTTATTGTCCAATTTTTATAACGGCTCCCATAAAACTTTCCCACACCATCTCGGATGTAAAATTTTATGTCTCTGGCATATTTAGTCATTGATATATGGCACTTTTTGTAGTTTTTAGCAGTACCGTTATATGGGGAGTGGACGACGTTATCTTTCGATTCGATAATTCATTCCATCGAGAAGAGTTCTTATCGTATTTGTGCTAGGCAAAATTTGTTGTTGTAACTTTAGTGGTTATGGAGATATGTACATTAAACTTATTGGAGGTGTGACATCTGCCAAATTAGAGTTTTGTATCCTAATTTAGCGCTTTGTTATGACATTTTATAGGTTTGCGGTTATACTATGTTCGGACCGACAACGAAAACATGTTTTCGTAGGAAAAACTGGTTTTCGCACGAAAACTTGTGTTTTCGTCCATGTAAAATTTGTCAAACGAAAACACAGTTTTCGCTGAAAACTACTTGAAAACTTACATTCCACTCATTATAATCGGTGCCTGCTCTAGTTTAATCGATGTTTTTGGAAGACATACATATTTTGCCGGCCCTAAATTGTCACTTGATATTTGTTTACATTTCATATACAAAAACAGCTGTCGCTTGATATTCTCATATTAGGGGGATTCTCTTGCTCTTGCAAAACTTTGCACGGTGCAGAAATTGGAGAATTTTCCTCTCAAATTATTTGCAATGGCTATAAATATGTCAGACCAAAACCCACGTTTATTTTCGTGCCATCATATATCACTAGATTCTGCAATGGGTGCTCTCTTGGCCTTGCATATTTCGGTATAAGATTTTTGCATTTTGTGTCATCGTGCAATCTTGCAAGAGCAAGAGAATGCCGCTATTGATAGTTGTCAGTGAAAACTCATCGAAAACACACATTGTCGGTCCGAACGACTTAGATTCCACAACATACAAAGGTGTTTTCAAAATGTTTTCAATGTCGGTCCGAACATAGTATTAATGGCGTTTTGTGGGCGTGGCAGTGAACCAATTACACCCATCTATGAACTTTTTGTTTTTTACCAAGCAACGCACATACCAAGTTTCATCAAGATATCGCAATTTTTACTCAAGTTACAGCTTACACGGACGTACGGACAGACAGACAAACACCCTGATTTCAACTCGTCTCATCATCCTGTTTGGTGAACAAAATTATTATACTCTGTAGCAACATGTTGCAAGAGTAAAAAATAAAGGTTTCAATGAAGTTTTTGCATTTAAATCCGCTTTCAATGACTTTCTATAAACATAGTCTTTTATGTCAGGACTGGATATACATATTTTTTTTGTCCAAAATTTAGTTTCCTACAACTTTTCTTTGGAAAGTTTTTCGACAAGACCAACCGTTTACTAAGTTTTTCAAAAATCAAATCAAATTTAATGGGTAAATTTTTCAGGTAACTTTTTTTTCAACATAAAATAAACAATTTTTATGTGTCCACAAAGGAATAAAAATGTCTGAAATTGCACATCCTACTACTTACATATATATAAGTATGTACATACAACTAATCGCTAGCCACCTTAAACTGCTGCTTCTTTTCATGATTACAACTTTGTATGTATGTAATTGCATAACCGAACTGATCTATAAGTAGTCATAAACACGTAGGTAATAATGTAAATATTTACATATGTATGTACGTATAATTACGTTTAGAATATTTGTATCCATGTAAGCTAGACTAATTAGTTAAAAGTTATTTATTTTTTGTTTCGTTGATCGCTTTCTCGTGTAACAAAAATGTCAGGTTTTGCACGTAAAAAGTAATGAGGTAACTTCGAAATTATCTCATATTTTCGTCTGAAGAGAGTATCTGAAGTTTGCAATTTCGTATAAAAATATTACTCATTATTCTTTAATTCAATAATTTCTAGAATAAAAGAGTACACAAATTTAAAATAAATATAGTTAAAAATAAACTTCTTCAAACAAAAAAGTGAAAATTAATTACTAATATTGTCAGACAACAATAATAAACGAAAGGTACGCTGAGAAACACGTGTGTTGCCCGATGTGCGCAAATATGGCGTAATAAGAGTACTTTTCGTCAATTATTTTTGTTAGGTGATACAGTAATTATGTCTCTATTTTTAGTGTACTTTGCTTTTTATACCTTGAACAGGGTATATTAAGTTTGTCACGAAGTTTGAAGCACCCAGAAGGAAGCGTCGGAGGCCCTATTAAGTATATACATATGTATGTATATAAATGATCAGTATGGTGAGCTAAGTCGATTTAGCCATGACCGTCTGTCCGTCTGTCTGTATATATACGAGCTAGTCCCTCAGTTTTTAACACTTTGAGCCCCGCGTGCCCACCCGTGGTCATTTTTTTCCTGTACCGGTGGACCGCATGCTGACGAAGGGTTGTGCTTTAGTTGACAAGTTGGTTTGTTTGTTTTTGTTTTATTGATTGTTTACTTAGTTTTATTGATTTTTTGCGATTGAGGTGACTTTGTGATATTTATTTTTGATAAACCAAATGCATTTTTGTTGTTTTTTTTTTTTTTTTTGTGACCACCGGTGGTCACATTGTCCCATAATGAAAATCCACCAATGTCCACGGGTGGTCACATTGTCCCAAATCGTCAAAACATAAATGTCCACCGGTGGTACACGCGGGGCTCAAAGTGTTGAAATATCGTTTTGAAATTTTGCAAAAGTTATTTTATATAAATGTATATGTATATAACATCTAGCTGCCATACAAACTGAACGATCGGAATCAAGTTTTTGTATGGAAAACTTTCACATTTGACAATGTATCTCCACAAAAGTTGGCACATGTTATTTTCTAAGATAATAATGTAATATACGAAGAAATTGTTCAGATCGGCTTACTATAGCATATAGCTGCCATACAAACTGAACGATCGGAAAAAAGTTCTTGTATGGAAAACTTTTGCATTTGACAAGATATATTCACAAAATTTGGTATAGATTATTTTCCAAGGCAACAATGTAATCTCCGAAGAAATTGTTCAGATCGGCTTACTATAGCATATAGCTGCCATACAAATTGAACGATCGGAATCAGAGGCTTGTATTGAAAACTTTCGCATTTGACGTGGTATCTTCACGATATTTGACATGGATGACTGCTTAAGGTAATAATATAATCTGCGAAAAAAATTTTCAGATCGGATTACTATAGCATATAGCTCCCGTATAAACTGAACACATGTGTAGTTACTAAAAGAAATGCGCCTGTGAAGGGTATATTAGCTTCGGTGCAGCCGAAGTTAAATTTTTTCTGGTTTTAAACTAAATTTGTTTTTCACTTATTAGTTTAATGTGCTAAAATATGTCTTTTAGGGCTATTTTGATTATTTTTTCAGCGATATATTCTTTCAGTACAAACATACAGGAGAAGCTAATAAAATCGTTATAAAATCAGCCACATGCACGGGAGTTCAAATATATGGATCCATCAGAATTTATAGTCCGACTTAGACAATTTTTGGGCGTAAGATTAAATATCTTAAGAGGACTTATTTAAGGTTGTGTAAGATAAGGTTGTGTTATATGGGAAATTGACGTAGTTGTTGATTTTCATAGTGTGTGATAGGGTAACCTCTCACGCCAAATTTGGTTCAAATTGGTCAAGTTGTTCCTGAACTTTTTACACCTTTTCCTGTAAAGCTCTTCTCCACCATATTGGTTGTAAAGCTTAATGCTTGTGGCGCATTTATTCAGTAAGTGAGTGCAGTAGTTTCAACATGTCATATGGCGAGTGGGTGTGGTTATAATCTAATTTTGCCTATTGTCTGAGAGTATAGAGAGATGCTAAAGAAACTTCTTCAAAACAAAATATTGAAAACAAGTGCCTCTCATCATTATTAAACGAGTAAGTTAAGTATTAGAGTTGAAATGTCTCAGGGTTATAAGTCATAAGTTGGAGTTTTAATAAACACTGAATCAACACTTCTATTGCATGTACCTTATTCTTTGCATAAATTTAGTTTTTTGCAACGGATTTAACAAATATAATCATTATCTTTGATATCAATTTGGTTACATAAATTTGATTGTAATGAAATGTAAAATTTTTGATTTTGCACCTTTCATTTTTCCTTTAATAACATTGAATCAGCTGTTTCGGAATAAAATTTATCATACAAGAGGTAAGAAAAAAGCAGTTAAGCCTTTTAACGAAGTAAGAAACATATTAACATTTCTGAATACTATTATCTTTGATATCATGGTTACTTGTTGTAATGAAAGTAAAATTAAGTCCTTTCTCCAACGCAAATAAGAAAAGGCAATTCGAAGTAAGAAACTAAGCCATTTTGAAACACTTTGCAGTAGGCAGTCTTCAACGAAAAAGGTAAATGTTATAACTGAACTCGACTCATTAATATTTTTTTTACGGCTCTCGTTATTGTTTGATGGCCGGTTACTTTAGTGGAATAGTGCGAAGAAAGCCATATGGTACTTGATAATGCTCCACAATATGTACTTTGTATTTACTATCAACGAGAGGTTATTCAAACGCAAGTTCTTCAACTTTAAGGATACTCAAGTTTCAAGAGCATTCTTAAAACGCACAACAATTTAAATGTTTAAAGCAAAAAATATAAAACAAATACATATGCAGGGGCTTCATATAGTCTCATAAAGTTATAAGTTATAACGAACCGATAACCTATCGTTGAGAATTGTAATTGCGTAATGTCATTTTTGTAGGTAATCCAACAACATGTTTTTAAACAAGCGTAAAATTTATAATTTTATGATTTTGTGATGCGTTATGACAAGTTGTGTGCCCCGTAAAAAACTATACATCTCTGAGTGTATAAAGCAAGGGTATAAAAAGAAATGTATCTGCATTTTGATCGGTCAGTTGACGTGGTCCGATCTGAACAATATTTTCGGGGATTATATATATCAGATAATAATCTATGTCAAATTTCGTGACGATACCTTGACAAATAAAAAAGTTTTCTATCTATGGGCTTCAATTTGAGCGAGCAGTTTGTATGTCAACTATATGCTATGTATAGTCGTCCGTAATATAATAACATTGAAATCTATACCGACTTTCTTGAAGATACCCTGTCAATTAGAAAGGTTTTCCTTGCAAGGACTTGATTCCGATCGTTCAGTTTGTATGGTAACTATATGCTATAGTGGTCAGATCTCGGCTGGTCCCAAATAAACAGTGTGAAAAATTTTTGGTCGCTATCTCGAAAACTGAGAGAGTTTGGGTATATGCAGACGAACGGCTTGGCTTGTCAGACTGATTATTTTTGCATAAACTTTATACAGCCTTCCACGGCCTTTTGGGTGTTACAAACTTCGAGGAAATATATCAATATATCCTGTTCAGGGTACCAAAAGGAAACATCAAGAGTATTGGATTTTGACATGGGTTGTGCGACAAAAAGAGAGGATATCTCTTTCTGAAAATAATGTCTCTTGGTGCTAAAAATGGATAAAATCAGTTCAACTTCTTCCATAATATAAGGTTTTCCAAACTTTTGGTCGACTGCATACCATACACCCGTATACCCCAAATATATGTATAACGGTCAACGCGCTCAAGCATTGCTGAATGTTATAACAAAATGTAATAAGGTTGGACCTTCTTTTGCCCTCAATACCCTCAATATACTCAACATAGCAATTTTAAATTTTTCACCTTACTTTATCCAGTTCATATTGGTCAATATTTATATTAATTATAATGAATTACTCTGGTTGACTTTTCCTTCAAATAATCTAAAATATTAAATTTCGTTTCTTTATTTGAGTTCATATCGGATATATCTAAATAGCAGTTAGCTCGACAGAATTAAGCGAGAATATGGTAATTAGCATTAGATCAAACGGTACTTAAAATTATTCAATTGCAACGATGAGATCGGATCATTAAGTACGAAAAATCACACAGTGAGAATTAATAAGAGGTCACAAAATAAAATGTTTAATTGAAATTGAAAATCTTTCTAATTATTCTCATATTCAATCCAATTCCATTTTATAAAAGTAGAGTCTTGACTATGTGTGGTTCAAACTGCTTGTTTTGTTTAGCTTTTAAACTCTTAATCAAGACTCGAGTTAACAGCATTCCTACAGCGATAATAAATAAATTAACGTTTGAACGTATACTTAAGTATGTACATTTGTATGTATGTATGTGCATAATTGAATCTAATTTGCAGTTCTTTGGCAAGATTTTGAAGTCTACTTCTGCTGGAAAGATTTGTTAAGAAAATCGTATTTTTATCGGTGGATGGTATGACAAAATCTCCTTTTTGAAATCTCTTCTACTTGAAATCTCGTTTTTCAAATTTTGCTTGCTTCAGCGTCACTTACTAAGCCATATCCCTTTCAGTTTTTTGAGAAATACCGTTTAATGGGTATCATGAAACTTTGTTTGCAACCCTTTGGAATAGCATTTTTTATTCATAAGGATATAAGCAACACTATAATATTAAAAACTTATTTTTTTATTGATATTTCAGTTCGTGATATACAAATAACTAAGTGTATATGACTGCAAAAACTAAAACTTTTCAGTAAAACTAGCAATATTCACCTTCACTTGGTCCTTTAAACTGGTCTGGATCGTAGTAGTATAATAAAACCGTTTACGAGTAAATGCACATTTGAATGAAAAAGCACATGAATTTCTTTGGACTATCACCTAAGTGTAAACACTTTACTTTTAAAAACTTTCCGCGTTAGATATTTAATTTACATTTAATTATAACTTATGTCCTTATATCCTTTATTTGAACATATTTTCATGTAATGTCATTGTACAGTTCAAGTTCAGTGGCAAGAAGTCCTTACTTCGCGGCACTTGTCTAGTCCAACGGATGTGGCAGGATATTAATATCCTTCAGATTCACTTAATTATATTTCCCACACCGAACGCAACAAACTTAAAGGACTTGTGTTAACACACATACAATGTTACAGGAACTTGATACTGTCAGTATAATTATGAACGTTGCCGTTAGCATTTGCCGCTAAGCGTCCGCGTGCTTCGAGCCGTTTTTGAACAATGGCAAGTCGCCTATGAATTGCTGTAGCCAAAGTGCAAATCGAATCGTCAGCCAATACCGGCGAACAAATTCAATTCGAACAATTGAACGATGAACAATGAAACAAATTGCAGAGACACCCTACATAGCGACATACTTAAGTACAATATACACATACTTTTGTATGCACTTGCTGCGGGTTCTTATTAGCCGGACTCACGCGACATAAACGCTACTTTGTTGACCGTTCAATTGCTGCGAATCAAGTCACCAGCCACAAGTCACTCCACCGGTCGATTACATACAGACGCATACACAGTCAAAAATTTAAGACTCACTTTGAAAATTTTGAGCTTCAAAGCAAATTAAAATGCTTCAAACTTAAAATAGGTAAAATAATTACTCAAACATTTTTGAAAAAAAAATATTCGGTTGCACCGAAGATACCTCCACAAATAAGTACAAAATATTCCTTACAGGAACTTGATTTTGATTGGTCGGTGTGTATTGCAGCTATGTCCTATAGTGATCCGATGTGATCAATTTATTCGAAGGTTAGACTTATACCCTATGACAACTTTTGTAACGATATCTCGTTAAGTGAAAAAACTTTCGATAAAAAAGCTTAATTTCGATTGTTCAATTTGTATGACAGCTATATATAGTATTCCGATATCGGCGGTAACGGAAACCGAGCAGCTTCTTAGGGAGAAAATGATGTGTTCAAAATTTCAGACCGATATCTTAAAAACTGAGTTATTAACAAACAGACGGAGGGCTTTAATCGCCTCAGCGCGTCATGCTAATCATTTACAGTGAAGTTTCTCACCGTGTATTATGCACGCTAAATAATATAAAAACACATTTGTATTGAAGTATATATGTATGTGCATAAACAGTCATAAATATAATAGACAAGACGCTGCACTGCTGGCGTACCGGATTGTTCATCCAATAAACAAATTGCAACTTGGTAATTTATGCAATTTCGCGGCTAATAGTCTGTCCGATTTCCCATTCACTTAATATCGCGGTAATCAGTAACGCGTTGCCACGCGAGCCGACGCGCCACTACATTGTACTTTGCTGCGCTTAGCTCTGCTCCGCTGCATTCTCAATTGCTGGAAAATTGCGTCAAACTTACGTTTCGTTTCACAGCCCAATACAAATAATTAATACAACGTGAATATATGTATGTATGTATGTAAGTATACACAAACATTTGTTAGAAAAATTGCAATTTAATGAAATCAAATCATCGTCAGCAATCCTCGTCTCACACGCGGAACACTAGCAACTTTAACTGAAATGTATACAGAAATTTAACAGTTATTGCTTACATTAACAGCAAAGCGGCAATACAATTTGTCACTGCTTCGACACAAAGCAAACACCTACTTGCAATATCGGTGGCATAACGAGCGCCCCACACATTCTGTCCGCTCTGAGTTTTTCGCTGCCTGGGTGTGTGTTGACCGATTCGAACAAGTATCGCACGTATGTAAGTATTTAGACATTATTTAGTAAATATGTACGCGGATGTCGGTTTGTAGCACCGTTCGTTGTCGTTCGTTAGCCAAGTGAACTTGACATTGGCAGCAGCCAAAGCACGAGCGTTCCCTTCGACGCCTATACGCTTGCATGCCGAAGTAGTAAGTGTCTTGGTTTAGAATTAACGCCGATACAAATAATTATGAATATGTATTTCAAGTTAAAATTTTATTTGGGTTAAGCTAAACTTCCTGTCAATTAGAAAAATAGAAGTTCCTATTATATAAGTGAGCACATTTAATGCTGCGCAGCGGAAGAACAACACGGTTAACTTTTGATCAAGTAAAAGTTTCAATGTTTTTCTTTTTGTGTATGATTTTTCATTAAATAAAAAATATTGCGTTCAGAAAACAATTTTTTAAAGCGATTGAGAATGTAATTTTAATTGAATTGGTTTAAGAAAATTGTTTTTAATTTCTACAAATATTGTTATTTTTAAAAAATTAGTAATACCAAATGGAAGAAGACATTTTCATCGATTATAAGAAATCGATTAGGTATGTTAGTTGGTTATTAATTCCAAATGGGAAAAAATATAAATGTTTTTTTGATAATTTTTGAAGTTTTCGAAAGAAAAAACCGCCGAAGTTGTATTTTTTATTTATCGTGTAAAATCAAAAAACGTTTGCTGTACGAGAAAAGCTCGAGCATCGAAAAAAAGCAGTTACACTTAGTAGATTTTGTTCTTGTAGAAATCAATTGCAATAAATATTTATTGGAAAAATTATTTTCCCGCCCCCCAAAAAATGTTCACGAATGTGAATCAAAAAAATCATACTGTGCGCCGATTCGTGGCGGCAGTGTGTTGATTCGAATGTTATAAATTTAGTTTGAACGCCACACAAAACCACAAACGCAACCACCTGCCCCTGCCACCAATGTTCATACCGCGCTGCTCCACATACTACCTGCGCCGCCGATAGCGAAAAACATCGACTTTTGCTTTCCTTCATTTCGATTATATGTTGCTGTATGGTAACAGGTTTTGTTGTTGTATGTTTGTTTTGTTGTATTTATTTTGGTTTCTTATTTTCGTTGCAACTGTAGCTGGGTCTTTGTTGTTCCGTTCTTTAATGACTTTAGTTCGTTTCTTTCCGTTGTTAAACATTAATTAGTGAAACTATGCAACAAAATAAAAAATAACGAAAATTTAAAATATATAGTTTATGTGCACTTTGTTGCAAACTTATAAAACCGATCAAATAATAGCTGTTGAGTGTAACAGTTAAGATTGGTTTAATTTAAAGAAAATTTAGTCCATGAATATTGTATGCTAACATCTAGTGATGCGGAAACATATAAATATGCAACTTTTAAAAAAGGGAAAGAAAGTGCAAAAAACGCGTGTTAAAAAACTGCATATAAGACTTTGCTTTTGCTCTACAGACTCTTATATTTTGCTTTTAGCTTGAGAGCCTCTGGATTCAAAGTCGTAAATAACGATTTATTTGAAACGCTGACGGATAAAGCAGTTATTACAGTATCAAAGTCCAACCCTTCTGACTCCTTGACTATGGGCGCTTTAAGTTCTTCTGTGTTATTAAATTGGCGATTTTGAATTGACGTCTGGCGAACATGCCGGCCACTCGAGTACGGTTATTGAAATCCGGGCGATTCAATCTTTAATTTGCCTACTTACATGAATTGCCGCATTGTCTTACTGAAATATTCGTCATCTTGGATACTCATTGAGACCAAACAAAGCAGCAGTTCCAAATTTTGTTTAGAAGAAATAGCTCTCAAAAAAATCTTAAATTTAAAGTGGTTCTTTTCGAATATCATGACAGTATGGTATTCATTAACGTCCCTAATTTGATCGGTCTTATAATTTTGCAACAGAAATTACAGAGGAGTTTTGCTAAAAGTCAAATTAAAAATTACAGTCACTAAACTTTTGTTTTTTTTTAGAAATCAAGGCGAAAGTAAATCATTAATATAAATTTTTTGCTACAAAGTGTTAGGTTTTTAGTTTGTAGAAGAAGGAGATTTAATAGCGATTTGCCCTGTTATTTTTTCGCTCCAAACATCTTCAAATAATAGAACGAGCAAAGTTCGTTTTAAACCTTTTAATGATATTAAGAAGTGGGCTTGGAATGTGTTGCCCTATTCTTTATTGCTTGAGAATTTTTTTCCAGTTGTAAATAATAAACCTACACTAACAGTGACCGTTAAAACTGACTGCAAAACTTGCCACACTTATATAGACGATTATTACTCTCAACTATTTGCATCATGTGATAACTTAATGATGAGAGATAAATCTAATATTATTCTATTAGCTTTTAGAACTGAACTGGACTTGAGAAACATCCCCAGCCCAATCTAAATCTAATTAACCTTGATGTTAAACTTTAGCGTGGTTTTGAACAGTGCCTTCTTGTACAGCTCCAATTAGATCATAAGCTATTATTAATTAAGTAAATAATAAAAATATATTTGCCCTAACAACCTCATAAACGAATTATTTTAAGAACTCTGTGATGTGAAATTTACGAGGAAAGCTAACTGATTCACTGCCAAGTAATTTATATAATATTATTGAAGACTTATTTCGACCAATTTTTTAACTTCTTTTATAATATATTAAATTATTATGTCCTAGCCAACTGTGAGAAGAATTAAAGAAGGATACTCGCCTTTAATTTTGATGAACACTATAAGGATGTTCTACATAAGTTTTGACATTTTCGATAAATAAATGTTGAATTTGATACTTCTATTCGTTGTCTATATATGTACATAATTGGTTTTAATCGCATTTGTTTCTGAGATCAGAAAAGTTGCCCACTTAGTTTTGGGAAGATCTCAAAACTTAAAAGCCGATAAACCAAAGGATTCCAATTTTTTGGTGGCGCCGCACGAGTGGGAGATTGCGTACGTCGCTTTAAGACTCTGTAGATCACAGTTCATCGTTCTTAAATTATTCTGTTTGGACTTATCAGCCAAGAATTAGGTAATACAGGGAAGCTCCAATATTTTTGTTGCTCTGTGAAAGAATGTTAATAATCTATAACATACTTTAATGGATTCTGTAAGCAGTTTGTTTTCCAATACATATTGTATATTAAACGATTTTTTTTTAATTCTCTTTTCCGATGCAAAAAATGGCACGCAGATCGAACACAGTGTAAGCAACGGGTGTTTCCAAAGAGCGTCCACCACGGTAAATTAGGTAATGAGGCATTTACTTGTTTATGTCCTGCAGAAATATGCAAGTGGAATTCTTTGGTAATATTTGTCAAGGTATTTCCTATTAACTAGTATTTAAGATAATATCACTCCTTATCAATTTAATTAGATTAGTATAAGGGTAATGGCAAACTTATCCACCAATGATATTATTCAAATCATAATTAATGTAAGTATGTAACTACATACATACATTTGTATGTATGTATAGACATGTAGAACCTTATAACTAGTGCTGCGTTTAATAAATTGCCAAATATATTAGCAAATTTATTGAATTATGTTTCCATTTGAATATAATGACGCCAAACGAACGCTAGCTTCTTCATGGTAATCATCGTATTAGTTGGCATTTAGTAATTAGGAAATTACAAATTACTGATCAGCTGTAAGTAAAAGGCTGCCATCCCTGTGAGAATATTTTACCAATAATGCCCAAATTAATTAAGCATCTTTGACTATCCCACGGTAGATGGCGCCTTGATAGAACTAATGTTTTATCATTTTTATTCGAAATTTTTTATTTTCGTTATAGTAAATATAATCTTCAAACAGTGTTGTATAAATGTATTTAGCTTGAACTAATTTAACCCTTTATGTAATGCTATTGTCTAAGATGGTTGTGTCTTCATCGAGAATACATATGTATATACATGTATTTTGATGCAGTTTAAAATAGGACTTCCGTATAAATTTATAGTAAATAGCAGAGGCTCTTTCAACAAAGCTGACAGCATACGAGATGTGAATTGTGAGTCTCGCTCTCAAGTTCATAATATTTTTAGAACCTTTAGATATATTGGAGTAGAATAGAAAACTTTCTCGTAGGAAGAAAGATCTCAAGTGTGACGATCTTTTCGCTTCGAACTAAGATAATATTCGATCAAATATTTATTTGATATAGAAGTTCTGAAGAGATTCATGAATGAACGAAGACTAGATGTACTTATACAACTTGTATCGATGGCAGAATTTTGTGGCTATACCAAAAAGTTGGTATCAGAAGCGCTTTGAAAATTACAAGAAGTGTTTCGGCCAAAGTGTGTGTCGTAATTGAGTGTGCTTAATTACTGCAAAATCATTCATGAAATACGTTAAATACCTACATATGTATGTATATATAAAGTTTTGTACAATGTAAATGTACAAAATTCAAAAACCTCTGAAAAATTGGTTCGGCCCCACTCACTATTTTGTTAAGAAATCATATTACTTAAACAACTTGAGCTGTCTTCGTCATAAGCTTTATTAGAAAATATGTTGTCAAATAAGGATGGTATATAAGGTGTTGCAACTGTTTACTAAAATTGCAAATCTCAAACACGAATTCTAAGTTGTGCATTAATATGTATGAAAAACGAAGTTTGGTGTACCCATTATACTAATGCAACCAGTTGCTCCAGAGTATGATAGTTTTGTTCACCTAACGGTTGTACGTATCACCTAAAACTAATCGAGATAAGTATATGGTTATGTACATATGTATGTATATATGATGATAAAAGTTGAAATCCAGTTGACTGTCTGTTTGTCCTTCCGTCCGTGCAACCTGTAACTTGAGTAAAAATTGAGATATTTCGATGAAACTTTGTAAGTGGGTTTCTTAGTACAAAAAAATTCGAGTTTGTAGATGGACGTAATCGGACCACTGCCACGCCAACAAATAGCCCTTAACCGAAAACATATAAAGTGCCATAACTAAACACTTAATTAAGGTAAAAGCTATAATTTGGTACAGAGGATCACAGTAGCAAAGGGCATCTGTGGGCAAATGTTTTTGTAAAAGTGGGCATGGTCCCGCCCTCTAACAAGTCTAATATACATACATACCTCCACTTAAGCTACAACAACCAAATTTACTGCGTTCAAATTTTATAAGAACCTCTATCGACTCTGTGAAAATGGACGAAATCGGAGGAAAACTCTGCTTACTCCCCATATAACGGTACTGTTAAAAACTACTTAAAGTACTTAGCCCTTCATTACTTGTTCTAATATACATACTTATATACATAAGCTTACTGGATACCGCTTCTAATATTTGATTATCGTATTATATTAAAAAATATGGATTTTTGATTAATTGAATAAAAGTGAGCGTACAAAGCTTAAGGTGTAAAAAAATGAGATCGAGATAAAGTAGGATCTTGCAGTCGCATAAGTTCTGGTTACTGGCCAGCATCTGAAAAACTTGCGGGATGTCCACAGTTCCAAAGCTTGAGCGCAAGAGAACAGCGGTGTACTGTCTTATCCCCAACCTAACCAAATTAGTGTAAGTGGAGCCTCTCATGCTTAGCAGTTTCCAGCGAATCCATTGTAACCCTAACATGTCGGATAACAAAGTAGCTGGATGCTACCGAACTGTAAGCGAGCTCAAGATTCATTTTGCTCTGCTATCGGAGTGAATGCACACCTCTATAAAGGAAGCTGCACTTCGGAGCTGTACATCTGCTGATTCCTTGATGACAGCCATCTACGATTAAATTACAGTCTGGTAGAGTTAATGGAAAGCATCCGGTAGTAGATTTTCCCTCCCGCCTTTCTCCTAGACTTCAATCCGTTAAATATATATTAATTACTATATTGTTGTTTTTTTTATTATATTCTAAATGTATTTAGTTGTATATATTAAATATTAAATTTTAAATCACTAAATGTAATAAAATCTTCTACCAGAACCAAAATCTATCACAGTTTAAGTTTTACATATGTAAATTTTATTCTTTTCGAAAGTTTTTTCTTTTTGTTTGCGTCGAATATTAAATTCAAATTGGTTTCAGTTAACTGTTAAGCTACTTATAGAGATAATTTGTAAAGCGCAACAACTCAATACAAAAGCTTTCATTAACAATTACTTTCACTTCCTTAAATTAAACAAAGAACAAGTAATTAATTAAAGCACTTTCTCTGCACTCGATTGGCTCATTTCACGGACACTTCCTGCATTTCTACTGGAGCGGCTTGATAACGCTGAGATTTAACGCCAGTACGGAACTGGTCTTCAATAGCGAGCAGTGTTCGTCCACGTGTCTCTGGCAGCACGGCGTATACATAAACTGCCGCTATGAATGCCATTATACCGTAAATAACGAAACAGTAGTCTTTATCTAATGCATTCTTCATCGCCGGATATGTTTTAATGCAGATGAAGGCGAAGCACATGCCCACCGCCACTGTCAGGCCCGAAGCTGCTCCGCGCACTTTCTGCGGAAAGAGCTCCGATATCATGAAGAATGGTAACGTGTAGAGCCCGAATGTGCTTAAGATAATGAAGGAAATAATTGCAATGACCGGCAAATATGGTATTAGTTGTAGCCATGAACACCAGTTATAGCCGGCCAATAGGAACATGCATATGCACATACCAAGCGCCGATACAATACCCGAACGACGACGTCCCCATTTCTCCAAAATGATTCCAAGAAGAACTGTGGTTGCGACTCGTCCAACGCCGATCAAGATAGCGCACATAAATGGGTCTATATTGACGCCAGCCTCTTGTGAGATTTGCACAGCGTAAACGACAACAACAAAGATGCCTGTTAACTGTTGGAATGCGAAGAGGCCCATGAGTATTAGAAGTGGCTTGTAGACCTCTGGTTCGCGTATGCTCTTCAAAAATGGCGGTTTCTTTACACCTTCACCCAATTGGATAGATTTCTGCAGTAAGTTATATTCGGCAACCACTTCCGGATGAGTGATTTCGTCTGGAATTTGGGGAGGGAAAGCAATGAAATTAAAACTAAATGTCAAGTCATTAAGACAATTTTATTCACTAAATTTTTAGAGGTTTGTGAAATGCATAATAATGCCTATATTTACGAGTGTCCCTCAACGTCAATTGAGTGATAAGCAAATATGTTCTTTTCAAAATTTTACCTGTTTTTTCCAAGCCTCGAAAATAATTGAGCGCTCTCTTCGCTTCCTCAAAACGCCCCTTAGACACTAGCCAACTGGGCGATTCGGGCATTGGAATAACGCAAAGCATCGCTACTATTTGATAGGCACAGCAAATCATTGAAATTAACTGCCAGTCATTGCGAATGAAATATCCCATTATATACATCACTAGAATACCCGCAGCAATTGATACCGATGTGCCAAGAATGAGTCGTCCACGTATGCGCGGTAAGCTTATTTCGGCGGAGTAGACACCGACTGGTGCGCTGGCGATTCCCATAGCAATACCTTGAAAGAGAAATTCATAACTTTAAATTTAATACCTACATACATATGTACATATATTAGGAGCTCATTTTTAAAAGCAATAAGAACAAAAAACTAGTGTGAATGAATCCTGGAAAATCTTAAGAAAACAAACGGGTGAAGGCCAAATGTCAAATTGTATATTACAATTTTTAAATGATAAAAATGTAAATTATTGATATTTGTTTATTATAGAAACTGTTTTTCATAAGTGAAATTATTTAATTCCTAATTTGTAGTTGGACGATAAAAATATAAGTATGTGGTCACTTCTACTCACCTATACAAAATCGCGACACCATCAGCTGTATAAAAACAGTATCGGCATTACTTTCCACCGCTAAAGCCATCAGAGCCCATGAAGCGAGCGCGATGCCATTCAACACATAGAGTGTGTTTTTGCGACCCATTTTATCCAGTAAAAATCCAGAGAGTAGACCACCGAGTGGGCATGAAAGTGTGTTGATGGAAGCTATAGATTGAAAAAAAAATCGAAAATTGGCCTGTAAGCAATTCATACGAACTATTTTACCGAACCATGAAGCCTGCGACTCGCTGAGATGAACAGCCTCATTGGGGTCCATCAGCTGTCGCAAAGTGACTGTTGGCAAACTCAGCGCCATTCCGGTAGAGAGTAATCCAATATTACCAAGTAGTACCATTAATTCTTGACGTCGTACTGCACGACTCTGTTCGCCCAGCGGTACTTTTTCTGTGGGTCTATTAAGACCTGAAACAATTTGCGCTGTTTTACCATTTTTCGTGGTCAGAGATTCCAGTTCCTCTGATTTGGCGGGATTATGTTCGGTCATACTGTTGTGCTGACATAAAAAGGAAAAAATAAATAAATAACTAAATGATAATCAAATATTACAAAAGTATTAAATTATGTAACCAATCAAAATCGAAATCTTTGCACGTATGGTAAGCATTGAGTACCAGAAGACGTTTTAGATATAATATACATACATAATTAATAAATCAAAATATTTTGTGGCAATTGGTATGGAAAGAGCAATTAGTCTATGTTCGGTGATTAATCTTCATTGTAATTATCAAACGTACATTTGCACGGAGGGGTAGTCTGGCAGCACTCAAGGGGTCTCGTCTTTGTTGAAAATATCGTTGATAGTCCTATCAGCTTACCTAGCGTTCACAGAGGTATAGCAGGAAAAAAGTTACCATATAAACGTATAAACCAAAAACATAGAAGTAAAATAATCAACCTCTCTGTAAGTAAGGATACTGATGAAAACATAAGCACGCTTATGCAGACTCAGGTAGCATTTGAACGATATCGTCCGTTTACTCTCGCCTCGCCTTTCGTTAAAATCATTATTGATTTGCATATGCAGAATTTTATATACATATTTACATACATAAATCAGATGAGTCAATGGTAGCAACAGAAGTCTATATGATTTTCAAAGGTTTCGAAAGTTTTTTCTTAAGAAATATTTGTTTTAAGACAAGAAAATCTTATGTAGATCCTTCAACCGAGGTTTCAATAAAATTTGTAGAACCGCTTTCAAGTGTTGCAAGCAGCAAAATGGTTATAAAAATGTATTTTAGTAATAAAAGTACATACATATGTATGTATATTAGGGCGGGTCGAATTTTTTTCGCATAAAGCGGCTAGCAAAAGAGAAAACTACAGAAAATTCTAAGAAAGTTTTGCCAAGAAACCATGGGTCTAAAATTAACTCCCAGTTCGCGCAGAGCGACTTTAGATTTTGAGGTCCTACTTATTAAATTGTACTCAAAAACCTATAGTTTTAAAAATAATAGCATGCCATGCAATTAATGCAATAATAGCAGGCTTGTGTAACTTATTTTTTTTTTTACGTGGCTGAGCAAAAAACAACAAAAAAAGCAATCGTACGGTACTCTTACCACACAACACTGCGAGAAATTGTTAACACTGTAATCCAAAATAATTCATACTTCGCTCATCCTGAAATATATTTTACTGGCAATGCTTTATGATAAGAGAAAAGATGTTCGCAATAAATTTTGAGTGCTCAGACTACTTTGATCTGGTTGACCTAGATGATGACAGTGTTTTGTCTGAGCCTCCATTCTCAGCAAACATTCCATACGAACACTTGTTGCAGTTTATTGAGTCTGATGATCCGTCGCTTCCGAACCCAGGGATTCCATGTCGTACCCAAGCAACTGAGAGTTGTGTACAGCTTCTGACAACAGTTTCCCGACGCGCTATTGCAAAGAATAGAGACGATATCATGGCCGTAACTATAGAAAGTCGTACTACAACACCACGCATGGAATCCAAAAAAGACTTTAAAACCTAAAAAACTAAAACTAGAAAAGATTCCCTGTCATCAGCAAAAAAACCAATGTCTGTAACTTGCACCACAAAAACATTTAATTTTTTGAAAACTTAATTACAATAATAAAATTTTATTTTCGATCCACCGTATTTTCCACAATTTTAGAATTTTTTAAAAAATATGGGAATATCTGTATGCTGCATACATAGAACCACAAACTCTCATTATAATCGAAGAAACCAAGCACAATTTTCCGGATCGCTTCTTATGAAAGTATAGGTTTTTGAGTACAATTTAATAAGTATTACCTCAAAATGTAAAGTCGCTCTGTGCGAACTGGAAATTAATTTTAGACCCATGGTTTCTTGGCAAAACTTTCTTAGAATTTTCTGTACTTTTCGTTTTTGCTAGCCGCTTTGTTGGTTTTTTTCCACCCATACAAATCGACCCGGCCTAATGTATATACATACATAGTACCGTAACATCATACCAGCTCAAGCCTCCGCGGACCTCCAGAAAACATGTTTTCGGACGGGTTTAAATAATCAAGTTATCGAAAACTAATGCCCGATTTCACAGTCCATACTTAAGTTGTGCTTAAGTACTGAAAATGGGAGACTTAAGCAGTGCTTAAGTAACAGATGATTTTTGTTTTGAATTGAATTGTGAAAAAATATAGAATCGGATTGGGATTTCCACCAGTTTCAATAGGTGCTCCGACTCGCTAGCGGTGAAATTCGGGGTTCTTTTGTTCGATGTAACTTTCCTGGCAAATTTATGTATTGCCTGTTATAATTTAAATAATTCAAACATATTTTTATGGATGACATTTGTAAAACATATGTATGTTGCCCACAAAGTTACCATATATCATAATAAAATTCCTTAGAAATTAAGCATTGACTGTGAAAAGCTAACGACTACTCAGTCTGCAACAATGCTTAGCTAAGAGAGCTAAGCCCAACTTAAGTATGGACTGTGAAACCAGGCATAAGTTGATCAATAAATATTCCAATTCCTGAATTTTTCAAAATGTTCGTTTTGCTTTTGTAGACTTAGTATTTATCGGTTCACACCGATATACATACATATGTATACTATATATAGGTATAATTATGTAAGTAGGGTACTTCATGCACTGATTTTTTTATATTTCAGAGAATTTATAAAAATACATAGGTTTTTATGTACGTAAATCAATCGATAACAATTGAGCGGCGCTGAAAGTAACTGACAGTTATCTTCGTACATTTAAACCATATGTTGCACAAAAGTATACTTGTAGTTTGTAATACCACGATACATACAGGTATATCGAAATAGATATAGGGTAGTATACACATACATACTTACATACTTATGTACATGCATAATTGAACAGGATGGCAATACCTGTCAGACCGTTTGATTGATCGAGCAGAGGATAACTCTCGTAAAAAATTGTAGTATCTTGAGTAATAGACTTATTCCTTATCACCTGGACTCACGTGCATATATTATTATATAATGCATAAAAGGAGAAAGAAAGTCTTTTAATTCGCTGACCTATGTCAATGCCGTCGTATATCTCGTACAGCTCTTCGTTCCATCGAATGCGATATTCGCCGTGGCCAACGCGGAAAGGACCATAAATCTTGCGCAGAACTTTTCTCTCGAAAACTCGCAACGTCGACTCATCAGTTGTTGACATCGTCCAAGCCTCTGCACCATATAGCAGGACGGGAATTATGAGTGACTTATAGAGTTTGGTATTTGTTTGTCGAGAGAGGACAGCACAGATAGATCCATTAAATCTGGAATATGAACTAAGTAAGTTGATCTTGTCGCTCAGTGAAGAGTTTTTTATCTAGACTTTCGTATTTTTATGGTGATATTATATTAATATATTCATTTAATAATATTTAAATTAAATAGAAGTTTGTCAAAAAGTCACCGTTTTCACCCTAAGGAGAGATAAAAACTTCTATAATCAAAATGTTTGTCTTCTTTCTCTTTTTTACAACATTTTTCATTCGGTGTTATCTGCAAAGCTCCATGGCAAGTGGTCGAACAGCTGCATATGCAAAGAGAGTAAATCTTGTGTAATAAACAATTAATTTAAAATCAATCAACATTAATCAAAATGTTGTACACCACCACACCAGCGCGTTACGCCAATGATGCGGAGCAGCGGTCAATATTGGAGCGATATGATAATTTATCAGCATGTCGCTTTAATTGATTCAGTAAACATTGGACTGTCTAGAGCTATTTACAGTTCATACATTGCGCAATGTTGTGAAAGATTGAGTACACAGTGGTGTGCAGAAAAGATGGGAGTGGGAAAACATGAATAGAAAGACTGCTAATTAAGATTCTTTAATAAAACATAAAGGAAAACATTACATATCCATCGCCATAAAATCGAGCTTTAACAGAATGACTATTGTTCCACTGAGTTTAAGTTTTTAATGGAGTCAATGGAGTACAGACATTATTTAAACGAACTATTTACCGAATTAAAACGAGAATATTAAAAAAGATTGGTGAACAATGAAGAGGTATATTCATATATATATTCGAGTGTTCATTTGGAATCACGTTTTTGGAATTAAAATCAAAAACATATGTTTATAGTTGTTTACTTTTGTTAGAGCTTAGTAACTTGAATTATATTACTTTTAATGAGGATATGTTTCTTAAAAAAATATTTAAATGTGCAAAGATCACAAAATGCCAGTTTCTACTCGCTCGAAATAGTGAAGAAAATATAGCAACCGTAGCTGAGAGAGTACACGAACACCGACTCGGCGGCGTTTGCGGCAACTATGTAAGTAAAGCGTACAAAATACAGCTTATCCAAGCACAAGCGACATCGTCTCACTCTATGTGCTCTTGAAAAGTTCCAAGAAGATCCAACGTTTTCGAGCCAAATTTTGTTCAGCGATGAGGCCCATTTCTGGCTCAATGGGTATGTAAACAAGCAAAATTTCCGCATTTGGGACGAAAAACAATCTGAAGAGATTCAAGAGCTGCCATTTCATCAGAAAAAACAACGGCTTGGTGTGGTTTGTGGTGGTGAAATATCGCGCCATGATAACCAGCTATTTGATGCCTGAAATTGAAGCTCGTGATCTCGGCGTCATTTGGTTTCAACAAGACGGCGCCACTTCTCACACGTCGCATCAATCAATGGATTTATTGAGAAAGCACTTCGGTGAGCAGATAATTTCACGCCTTGGACCGGTCGATTGGCCGCCAGTTACCAGTTGAAATGCTCCAACGAGTCATCGAAAATTGGACTCAAGGAATGGACGATCTGAGACGTAGCCACGGCCAAAATTTGAAAAACGTTATTAAAAAAAATTAATGTCAAAGAATGTACTTTCGAATGATAATAAAGATTCTCCATTAAATTTGAAGTTTCTGGGTTTTTTCTTTAAAAAAGTAGGAAACTTCGAAATGGATAAACCTTTATAAAATGTTTGACTCTTTATCCTATTCAGTTTAACGATACAAAAAATGGTAAACGTGGGCAAAGTTTTCTCAGAAATAATTAATTTCTTATAGAAGTTGTGGCATGTTTTGTATTGATATAAAAAATTGAAACAGGTGAAATATTTCAAAAATATTTTCAACTGTACATATGTATGTCTTTTGGCTTGTTATATAAATAATTGATTATTATTAAAGTGTTAGAACAGTCGATCTCGTCAAATATATATTTTTAAGTGTAGGAGATGTTTGTTAATTATTAATCAAATTGACAATAACAACACTGAATATTTTATAAAATCGATGTATTCAAATGCTATATAATATACATACATAAGTGAATTTCCTCAAGTAATACTCGGCATTACTTGAGATTTCTCTTTATTTGTAATTAATCAGCTCGGCGCGCACTTCACTTTGCGCATAATTTCCGTCCAATAAAAAAAAACACAAGCAGTTCTCACATGTACTTCAAATCAGTGTTGGGCGACACTTGCTGAAACTGCGTTCACGCGAGCGCTCTTTTGTCGCTCATTATAGGTAAATTCTCTTTTGCTGTTGGTCATTGCATTCACACGAGCAACACGAGTCCGAAAACTTCAGTCGGCCAATTTCCTTATTAATATTTTATAAAATATTTCACCATTAATTTGCATATTTGGGTATTACAAACAAAAAAATAGATAATAAAATTGACAAGTAAGGAAGGGGTAAGTTCGAGTGCAACCGAATATTTTATACACTTACAACTTGCAAGAATCAAAGCCAATGAAATGCGTTAAGATGTAAAATCAATCATACTTAGTAAAGTCAGCCGGATGTTCGAAAATCCTGATATAAGTTATATAGGGGCTAGGCCAAGTTTTCGCTCAAATTGATCTATTTTAGGCACAAAGATACACTCTTATGAATAAAACACACCCTTAGAAATTCTTTATATTAAGTATATGCTTTTTGATTACATTTTGATATGCAGACCTACCAATATAAGAAAAGGATTATCCCTTAATTTCAGTTATATACATATGTATATCACACATTGAGCGACATTTTTTTTATCAAAAGGCAACTATAGCTACCGGGGTCTAAATATTCGGTACCTAGGATCTTGAACAGTTTTGGTTGGATTTGAACAATTTTTTTATCATAAGGTGGCATAGATTAAAGGCATTATTCGTGCAAAGTTCAATGCCATTCTATTAATTGCTTCTAGATTTGTGAGCTGGAAAGTAAAAGAATCAAGTGGAATTTAAGATTGTGATATATGTATGGAAAGAAAGACGCCTACTTTATTGTCCGAAGTGACATGGGAATATGAAAAGAAGAAAGTTGGGACCCGAGATATGGGATTTCGCCAATAAGTGGGCGATGCCACGCCCATTGTCGAATTTCTACCCCGGTCCTTGAAAACTTTTCTCATACCACCTCGGCGGTAAAATTTAATGTCTCTGGTGCATTTAGTTATTAATTTATCGCGCTTTTAGTAGTTTTCAACAGTACCGTTATATGTGAAGTGGGCGGGGTTTTCAACCGATTTCATTCACTTTTCACACTATCGCTAGTAGTTCTTGTAATATTCGTGCCGGGCGAATTTGGTTTTTGTAGCTTTAGTGGTTTAGGAGATATGCACATTAAACATATTAGGGGGCGGGGCCGCGCCCACTTTTTCAAAATTTTTTATCCACAGAGGTCCCTTGCCAATGTGATCTTCTGTGCCAAATTGCAGTTTTGTATCTTAATTTAGTGCTTAGCTATGGTATTTTATATGATTTCGGTTAATGGCGATTTGAGGGCATGGCAGTGGTCCGATTACGCCCATGTACGAACTCGAATTTTTTTTTGTACTAAGGAACTTGTATACCAATTTTTATCAAGGTATCTTAGTTTTTACTCAAGTTACAGCTTGCGCGGACGGACGGACAGACAGACAGTCAACCGGATTTCAACTTTTATCGTCATCCTGAACATTTATATATATATATACATATGTATGTATATAACCCTATATCTATCTCCATTAGCTTTAGGATAAGAACAGAAACCGAGCCGCACAAGCAGAAGCGACACGGTCTTTTTTCGTCGTCCCCTTTACAAAAAACGGGTTTTGGCGGCAAAAGAGTCCTCATGTGAACGCAGTCAAAGCAAGCGAGGCAAATACTAGCATTCACCAATCTGCTTATTTGTTATCAGTACTTCACAACGTAACGTTGATAGAGGTCAAGTTATCTGAGCTATAATAGTCTACACATTTATAAGTTTGCACTTTGTTACTTCAGCGACTAAGTGAATGCGCATATTAAATGCGAATATTTGTATAGGAAATATAAAACAGTTAGTCAGCTGTAAATATACCTACATACATACATATGAATATTTGTACAGTTAGAACACTGCTGACATAAGATTGTTTTATCTGAGATTATGTGTAAGTACTTTTGCATTAAATTTGTAGACGTTCTTAGTTATTAAAGTAAATATTATTGTTATCAAAAACAACATAAAGCTGAAAAAGTTGCACAAACTCGAATGGGGGATTTTGGCACACTACTTAGTACACTTTATTATCTACAATTTCGAGTTATGAGTACCTCCAGGATATTAGTTCCAGCGCCCAAGAATTGCAAATTTCTTCAGGGTTACATTAGATTATTCGAACAAAGAAGGTCAAATTGCTTTATGTGCTGAAGTTGGTCAGGACCGATTTGCTACTGAAAGTTTCGTCATTGCGGCCGCTTGATCTAAATCTCAACAGCCTTGAAATCGCTGCCCTGTCGGAGACATCATAAAATCTAATAATTAAAACCGTATTCATTCTAGTTTCATATTTACCCGCACAGATGTTTCTATAAATTATATACATACATATCGCATTTATTAAACAAAAACCGATTTACTATAAATCAATTAAACTTTCCTTCAAGAGGCTGAACCATAAATCAAAGACGTTAATTAAGTCATTAATGTAATTTCCTTTCTAGCCACTTTATGCTAATTTTGAATAACAGTATTAGAAAATTATCACGATTAGAAGTAGGTTTTATAAAAAATTGTATTGAATTAACTAACTAAGAGTAATTCATACTTATGTGTTTATGTATATACATATGTATATTTAAATATAAATAAGTTAATGATAGATGTTTATGAATATGAATTGAAACTGATACAAATATAAAACTTTTTTCGGTTTATGAACGAGAACAGGATGCAGTTAAAGATAGTGTGGTCCGCGATGTGACACAATCGCTAAAGATGAGCTCTAGTTTAGTTCAAGCTTTGTGGTGAACTTAGTCAACACATCAAAAGCGGTCTCCAAACCGAGAAGATCATTCACACTTGTTACAAATAATACAACCATCGAAATATATCGGAATACCCAAAGGAAAGGGCAAGGTAGCATTAAACCGTATTAAATTTTACTAGTGAACAAGATTCTATTTACGCTTTTAAGTCACTACAGCATTACCGTTAGACTTTAAGGGTATGCTAACTCAAAAGCATGCCAATTCTTGATTTAATTTAGTCTGGGCGATGAAAATAAGTAACAAAAAATGCCGAGTCCAGCAACCAATCTCTGAGTCATGTTAAGAAATTTTAGATTTATTTTTACTTATATCCTGAACTTTACTTGGACCATTATACCTACGCATAGTGAACATTTTCGTACACGAAGTAAACATTTAAAATACTTTTAAATTCCGATTAAAGCGTTAGAGTTTTCTAATTAGATCATTATCAGTATTTGTAGTATCAAACATATTGCTTTTCTTTCTTTTGTTTATATAATATGTGCATTAAATCGGCTGTTATCAATCTAAGCGACCTTCTTGAGAATAAAACTGCATTGACGTCAAAAGCCCTCAAATTATGTAAACAAAATACACGTAAATAAATTTGTTTTTATATTAATTTTAGTTTGGAGTATAAATCAGCGAAACTGAAGTAATGTATCATACTACTCCATCTGTAATTCCAGCAAATTGCTTAATTCTATTTCAGTGAACTATTTCGGCAACCTCGTTAGTCAAATTTATATACAATTCCACGAAAACCGTTATTATTGCGTTAAATGCACCCAAACAATATCTATGAAATCTATTCTATTTATCTTTTATCAAACATTAATAGCGGCTAATAAAAGCGCAGAGTATTTATCATGTATCCACGAGCACGAAGTATTTAGACCACAACTTTGTTAAACTTCGAGTATATTTGTAGAGTTCGTCTTTATTATACCCTGAACAGGGTATATTAAGTTTGTCACGAAGTTTGTAACACCCAGAAGGAATCGTCGGAGACCCTATAAAGTATATACGTATATAAATGATCAGTATGGTGAGCTAAGTCGATTTAACCATGTCCGTCTGCCTGTCTGTCCGTGTGTATATATACGAACTAGTCCCTCAGTTTTTAAGATATCGTTTTGAAATTTTGCAAACGTCATTTTCTCTTCAAGAAGCTGCTCATTTGTCGGAACTGCCGATATCGGACCACTATAACATATAGCTGCCATACAAACTGAACGATCGGAATCAAATTCTTGTATGGAAAACTTTCACATTTGACAAGATATATTCACGAAATTTGGTATATATTATTTTCTAAGGCAACAATGTAATCTCCGAAGAAATTGATCAGATCGGTTAACTATAGCATATAGCTGCCATACAAACTGAACGATCGGAATCAAATGCTTGTATGGACAACTTTCACATTTGACAAGATATATTAACGAAATTTGGTATATGTTATTTTCTAAGGCAACAATGTAATCTCCGAAGAAATTGATCAGATCGGTTAACTATAGCATATAGCTACCATACAAACTGAACACATAGTTACTAACAGAAATGCACCTGTGAAGGGTATTTAGCTTCGGTGCAACCGAAACATTAAACTGAATTATCCAAATCAAAGGACGATCGCCTTAGTCGAATTCCTTGAAGAAATGATCACTTGTGATCACTTGTAACAACCGCATTTGGTTATCGGTTACGATTAAGTAGATAATCTCAATCTTACAACTACACATACATATGTATAATTGGAATATATTTGTAAGAGTTTATCAGCTGTTTGGGTCGTTGGGCATAAGCCGCTCGACAAGTTCATTATTGTTTTTCTATTATTGAAATCAAAATGTACAAATATATGTGAACCGTATTGCACCTGATTAAAATCAACGCGGAACATCAAAACTGGATAAGCAACTTCAAGATACGACTGTCAAATATTAAAAGAAAAATATTGCGACAATAAAGAAGTAAAAAAAGCACTGACAGTTCACGACACCAATTGTATATACATACTTCGGAGTGGGTACGGTCACTATCGCCGTAGTCCGAGTTGAAAAATTCAAAAACTGGTTTTTCCACTAAAGTTAGCTGAAAGCGACAAGCGAACAGCTGTTCTCTACACTTTTGAAGTTCAAGTTTGTCACATTTACCATATGAATCCACCAATAAGGCAGTTCATTCGAGCGCTTTCACTACCGACTGCACTAAAATCTGTGCTGGGACACGACGCGTTGTACTGAATGGTTGTACCGACGAAATATCCGTTTTATGTCAGACGGTCCGATTTGAAGCAGTTACGCCAGCCGACTAAAGCACAAATGTCGCATAGCTAAGCGTTAAAGCGACATTCAAATGCCTCTGTGAGCCGCTGCCTTCACCACTACTCGATCATTAGCGCGCTCAACTAACCCAAAGGCTTGTTTAGCAGTGATGGGCTATCCGATGACCATAAAAACCTATTTAACAAAAAAGAATGTCAGATTTCTCACGGCATTGCACCGCACTTTGAGATTATGAGACGCACACAGTAACAAAGCTTTGGAGTGGCGCCGTCGACATCTATCGATATTAGTGCTCTTGCCTTTACGCTATCACAACCGTCACAAAGGAATACTAAAAAGAGTAAAGAAACGCAAAATTGGCCAAGCGGAATCGCAACGAAATCAACTGTGAGTATTTGTTATCATGAATGGAGCGTAGCATTTTATACCATTAGAGTATTGCGTCCGATTAGTGTTGGTAGGATCGTCGCTAGCTTTGTATATACTTATGTATGTATGTGTTGTTGCGAAGTTAAAAATCATTCTGAAAGACTTGCATGCTTATCTGTATTCTTGTAATTTCAGCTCTCGGGGAGCAAGACGAGGTTATCGTTTGTGATTGCAGGCATTTGGTTGGCCCCCTTTTATTCGCGTGCCATCAGCGATGGGGTTGAGGTGAACATTCTCCCATTGTTTGGTAAACAAAGGGCATATTACAGTGGTGGTCACGAATTAGTGCACTTGTTTTGTATCCATCTGAAAATCAAATTTATTTCGATAACACAAGTCTACAAATAAAAAGCGAAAAAATGCAACTGTCTTGGCTATGCGTGCATCGTTATCTTTGAAGGTTCCTAAGTTTGAATTAGAAGGTAAAAAAAAAAACATCACGTACGTAGTTTTCCAGTTACATCAAAAAAAGTCTCTTTGAAGAAATATTTGAAAAATGCCCTGTTGACTAATATACTGATAAAATTTAAAAATAAAAAAAAGTTTTTACTTTATGTAAGACGTTTATTATATCGTGTATTAATTACATATAACTATTGAACCTGTTTTGTAGATTTCCTTTTTGCAAATGGCGATTTTTTCTTGTATTCTCTATTACTTTCTCTCATTAGGAACCAACAATAATCCCCCATCATTGCAGGATCCCAGCGCCTTGATATCTCTGTTCCATTGTTAAAATATCTTGGTGGAACCTCTCTCCCTGTTCATCACTGACGGAACCCAAATTTTGTGGAAAAAAACTCAAATGTGAATGTAAAAAATTAATTTCTAGTGACATTCTGCAATCCATTCTTTGTGATGAGTCTATGAATAAACACCACTCTTCTGGATTATGTTGATAGCCTAACTTCTCCATAACACTTGCAGGATCAGTACAAAAGCAAATTTTATCTCGTAATGTAAAGAAAGAGGCAAACTCTTCATTACGGTATCTAAACGCGGTGACCTTTGTACCTTTGGCCAGTAAATTCCACTGCTGTAACCTTGACGCTAAAAGTTCTGCTTGTTGTTTAGATAAGTTAAGGTCAAGCACTAAATCATTAAGTTCAGGCTGCTCGATCAAAGGTGTTTTTTTCTTTTCTTCTTCATCTTCGGAAATCTTATACACAGGAGACTCTTTGCTTCTTTTACGGGATATAATATTCTCTTCTATAGCATCATCAACAGCACAACGTCCAAGTTCTGTATCTAAATCCTGTGGCAATGGTGAAACGGGAATTGGTAAATTTTCGCCATGAGGAACGGGTCGTTTAGCTGAAGATATGTCGGGATGTTGAATTTTGTGCTTATTTTTTTTCCAAAAACGCAAAAGCAAAAAAATTAAAATCCACATACGTTTGTCATACAAAAATAGCAATCGGTAGCATGGTTTGTCGGCTCACACCAGATCATCGGAATAGCAAAGGGCATTGATGATCTATTTCCATTAAGCCAGTGGCTTAAGTTTGACATACAAGTCTGGCAACAAATATGAGGAGTCCAATTCCGATCTTGATTCACTATAGGAAAACCAAAATACTTGAGATATGCTAATTCAGTCACTTTAGTTATTAATCTGGCATGAGATTTAGGTGTATACAAGCCACAAACATAACAAAATGAATCAGTCGATGTATTACAACCACGTTTTCGTACTTTAGACATTTTATTCAAAAAATCTCACTTTCCACGGCTATCGCAATAAATATACAACTACCTTCAAGTTTTAAATTGATAAACAAGAAAGAATACAGATAAGACATACGAGAAATGTCATAAATACTCTCGACTAACAAATAACTGAAAGTATAAATGGATTTGGCGCAAGTAGAACAAAAAATTTACTTAATACTACGTAAAAAAATAATTTTTAAATTCTTAAAAATCTTACGTGATACGGAATTTTTAAATATGAATTGATTATTAGTACACCTAATTTAATATAAAAACACCAATAGCCAATCAGTTGCATATTGCCTGTAGACTAGTGTAATTAGTTGAAAAGTTTTAAACTACCTACCTTGACAGAATTCAATTCTTATTTTAATATTTGGTTGAAAATAATCTATTTTTGATAACTTATGTATATCTGCTACTTAAACATTCAACTAAAATACCGCATCGTCTCTTCGGAATTGCATTCCAAGCCTTCCTTCCTTCTTCTAAGTTCTTCGGTTTTCAAATTCTTTATTGAATTGAGATTAGTAGACTAAGCCAGCCACTTCAAAACATTTTTTTTTGTTTTCTAAGGAACTCTTCAGGGGACGGGAATTATGTTTTCGATCGTTATCTCGCATAAAATCTACTTTAAATTCAAATTGTCTTCAGCGAAAGGTATCACATGGTTCTCAAGTATGCTCTTTTACCCATATTGATCCATTGTTATTTTCAGATCCAAATCTATAAAATTTCAAATCATTGGCTTCCAGAAACTGAGTGGTTCCCAGTGTGTTCTCTTGCGAAAGTAAGCGTTTAAATTTGTTTAAAACAAGAGGCTTTCACTGGGTTATGTATCTTCTCTCAGTTCTACAGGATGCAGCAATAACGTAATTTACCTTCTTTATGTTCTTGTAGTTCCTTGGAGGTCCTTAATAGAAATCCTTCGAATTATTGCGTCTTTCTTTGGAGACACTTTTTAACGGCCGTGGAGTCTGTTTCTGTTGTGCCAAACTTTTGTTAATGTTGTATGGAGTTGGGCACCTTTTTTGTGGGCATTTCACTTAAGCTCTTGTATTAGCTTCTTCTTTTGTCTTTTGTCTTTTGTCTTTTCTAATTTCAGTCGGCAGTATTTATAATTTTTATAATTTCTCAAACTTATTTTATAATTACCTCAAATTGTGTTGTCCACACCGAAACTAAAATCGCAAATATCACCAAACTACAAAATGTGCTAAGTGCGTGTTCACCTTTAAATCATCACTACTGACAACATTTGCGTTTTTTTTTATAACGGATGAAAACAAAACCTTGTAAAAAGTAACGGAATTTGACAATTTTGTAAGTGCCAGCTAACAATATTTTTGTGGGTGTTTTAGATCAATGGAAAACAACCAAAGCCAACTAAAAAACATGAACGTGTGTACTAAATTCGTGGCAACCACTGTGGAATGTTGAATAAGTTCATTGGTTGTTGGACTTTGGGGAATTCTCTTTCAGTTCCATCATTAAGCCGTGCGATAAGCCTACATCAGTTGAATATACATACATACATACATACATATAAAAGAGATCACATAAGAAGCAGTAAAGTTCATGAGTGGTCAGTGTTTACTTTCAGAAAGGTGATATGCTTAATATTTACTAGTGCTTAAACACTACTGTATGGCAAATACATATATACAGTTATGTGCATATTAAAAGCAGCGCAAGTTGGAATATGCTTCAATGCGAAAAACTGATCTATTTGTAGTAGCAATTTACTTAAAATTACTTAAAATTGTGCTTTCGGAGTGCTGAACCGCAATCAGTTAGGATGATAGATGTATGGCATTAATGGAGGTCCTGTTGCGAAGATGTACCGTCGATTTCCGGAATAAAGCGTATTCGTCTAAATATTAGTTGGATTATTAAATTAGTGTTGTTAACTATTTAAATTTTTGTTTAGTTAAATCTAAGTATTTTGTAGTTAGTTTTACTGGGATTTATATGAAAATATGTACATACATTTTCAAATATTTTCTCCTAACCTTGAAATCGTATTAACTTTGTAGAGAGAATGTAAAGAAATATAATGAATTTTTTTATTTATTTCTTTATTTAAGTATACATACGCCAAACGGCATTATACAACTAAAAAATTTAAAATTATATAATATTTGTTCTGTAATTAAGAGGGAGGGATTAATAGTATTTAATAATAGTATAAATAAAACTACAAATTGAACAAAAATTGTAAGAATAGCAAATTAGGAAGGAAAAAGTGGAAAAGGTGAGACTTGGGATATTGCAGTAGACGTGATTTGATATCTGGGATGAAGGCACTGAGTGATCTGCTATAGAAGTCCACATCACTATGTAATGAGTTGACGAGCCTGGCCAGACGGTTGTGAGAACCATTGAAAACGTAGCTCTGGGTAGTTTTCATAGTCTTCAGGAGACGGTTACGTCTCAGTGAGAGACCCACTGAGGCAAATTCGAAACTGCTGAAGATGTCTGGCGCATCGATAAGGCCGTTCACGACTTTGAAGAAAAATATCATGTCAGCTACTTGACGACGTTCTTGCAGGCTGTTGATGTTATAGTGTTTATAGAGATCAGACACTGTGTTGTAACCACCAGGAATACCGTATCGATAGGCAAGACATTTACATAGCTTTGATTGTATTTTTTCAATACGACTAGAGGCAGCATCGGTATAAGGCGTCCAAATTACAGTGCCATATTCTAAAATTGGCAGAACCATTGATGAACAGTGAGTTGGGATTCATGAAATCCTTACTAGTTCTAGTAATGAATTCCAGAACTTTTAAAGCTTGGAGAGTGATCTTCGCAATATGCTTGTTAAACGTCAGTTTATTGTCTATGATGATACCCAGATCCTTTACATGATCCACTTCACTTAACAACTCATCGTTTAGATAATAATTAGCTGGTATTCTGATATGTGACAGTGAGTAGGATACAGTTACACATTTTCTGACATTCAAGTCCAATTTGTTTAATCGGCACCACAACGAAAGCTTGTCTATGTCATTATGAAGAACTCGAAGGTCTTGCTCACTGGTTATCATTCTGAAGATCTTCAAATCGTCTGCATAAAGCAAAAATTCTGATTGAAAGTTATCGCCAATATCGTTTACGAAGATATTAAAGAGAATAGGCCCCAGATGTGACCCCTGAGGTACTCCTGAGGTTACATTATGCTTAGCAGACAGGTATCCGTCTATATCCGTCCGTATCTTCTAAGTTTGTTTCGCAGAATAGTATGATCCACCCTGTCAAAAGCCTTGCTGAAATCGGTGTAAATGGTGTGAGCTGAGTGGCCATTGTTTAGGGCATTTGCGTAGATAAACAGGTTAGAGGAAGTCGACCTTCCGCCGACGAAACCATGCAGCTTGTTGGTGATAATATTTGTGAAGAATGCAGTGAGTTGTGGAAGAACTATGTTCTCGAAAAGCTTGGCCAAAGCTGATTGGATGCAAACTGGCCTATAGTTAACGACCTCAGACTGTGGACCGTCCTTGTGAATCGGACAGATGTAGGATGATTTCCATATAGTTGGGAAGACACCATTTTGTAGTGAGTAACTGAATAAGTGTGTGATACATATAGTACATAGTATGTGTATTCGTCCATATAATAATTTCCAAAAGCAAGTTTATTTAATCTTATATTCCTAGCTATTTTTTTGAACATAGTTGTATATGTAGTATATACCATATATTTTGAGCGTAGTCCTCTGATATTCAATGGAATCATTTTACTAAAATTTAATTTTTTTCGAAGAGGATAAACGCAGTAGACGTTCCCAAAGCTCCGTAATGAAAAAACACAATTTTTTTAGGTGACCGTAAAATTTATGTGTTAAATAAATGACATTTAAATGATTTGCCATATATGAGGTAGAAATTTTAATTATTTTCTTTTTAATTTTGGAGTATTGTGTTATTAAATTATGAATATTTTTGTACTCATTGTTTTGAGTGCTTAATGAATTGTATCTAAATCACAAGTTTGCACCTTAATAATATTTTTAAAATTTTTTAATAAAATTATTGAAAAGAAAATATGTCAAGAATAGCGTCGACGCTCGATGCACTTCCACTGAAATTGCACCACTTGCTAAATATTACATGCATTATCTACAAGTATCTTCTATATTTATACTCGTATCGCACAATTACTTAAGTAAGATAACGGAATTAGACATTTCTTAACGGTACTTCAACGGAAACTGGTAGTCATTTATAAATAACAGTATATTGCGATCTAAGCTGCAAAAAACAGAAATTCTTTGAATCACATATTTGTATGTAGTTAGCTTATATGGCTATAAAATAATTATGAAATGCAGTTCAAATAATCTCAGTTGTTGTTTCTCTATAATTCAACATAATCGTGAAATGTTGTAATAAATGTAGTACCGGGTATTTTTGAATAAGGATTACTTTTTCGCATCATCTTCGGTTTTTAATTCGCCACTTTTCTGTTGAATTGCTAAAGATTTACATGTGAAATCAAAAACACAATTGAATGCAATGCAAAAAGTATATGTGACCTGGTCTACGGAAAGGGGGCTTAGGTGTCAAAAAAAAAGGAGAACAATTAATGAGATAACGAGAAACTGACGATTATTTTTAACAGCTTTTCCCAGAAAACTAGTTTTCGCAGAAAACTCCCTCTTCGTAGACCAGGTGACCAGGACCAGGTCACATATGGGTATTTCACTGAAGTGATATAACGTCTGCCTTTATCTCTATTTATTTATTCCCGTCTATTTGATTTACCTTGTTTGTTTATTAACATACGGTAACTACCGTATATATCGAATCAAAAGTTCTTGAATATATTCGTACATACATACATACATACGTCAAGATATCTTAAAGAGAAATAGTTTTGAGTTTGTCCACTTTTTCTTCTTCTTTAAAAAAGCAACGTAGTATTTCACTATTCCACGATTAGCAAAGCTTTTATTTGTTTGAAAAAATGGGCGTTTTTCATAGGAAATCTTTCCAACAGGTAAATCATACCTACTTAATATTTCTGGGCTGAACTTTGTGATCTTTCTGACACTCTAAATGTAACTTTTCAGTATTGAGCATTTGTCGTGCTACCATTAATGTATGTATACACAAGTGTTTTATATGAACTCAATTCAGTTTTCAGAATTCATTAGAAAGACGGGGAAATCTACTTCGGGTAAAATGGAATCTTGTCTTAATTCACTATTTCGTATATAAGTCAACTCTTTTAAATATAATAAAGGGTAGTAATACGCGGTTCCTCTAGCTTAACTGACATATAAGGTACACATGAACAGAAGTATTCGTAATTTTGCACGGAAAAAAATTGTAACAATAAATTCTTAATTGTTCACAGGTGCTACCAATGCATTCATTTCACTTTAGCGCAACTAACATTTTCATTAATATTTTATTTCGCGAAAAATTTGTATTTAAAGAAAAAAGAATGGAATCAAATGGACCATTCAAGACCGTTTAGACATTTTGTAAAAATTGGGATTTTATGGTCGCGTTTGAAAAACGAAAAATAATTAGAAAGACATGAGCAATATTAAGGAAATAAGTGAATTACTTTGGAGATTAAGTATCACCAGCAATATTAATCACCTCAAGAATTATATGTATTTTAAGAATAACTCAAGAAGGGAATGGTTCCTTGCACTTATGTAATACACGAACTTGAAAGATAAGAAATTAACTCATTCGAGCACTTATTCTAAGTGATAACGCGCCTCCCACCCAAATGAAGCTGAAATGATAAAGCAAAATTGGTAAAATGTTTATTTCATCACATGTTGAGATTCGTAGATGTGGGCAAATCAATGTTTCCATGTGAGTTATTGACAGTTTTGTTTTTCGATCAACCGTACATGAACGTCATGAAGACGTTCTCGAAAATGGCATGAATATACCGATACTTTCACAAGAGAAAGCTGTGGACGGATATTGGCATACAAAAACACGTTACTTAATGGTATTTTTTATGCCCTGAACAGTCTTCATTGAGACCCGACTAAATATGAAGTATATGTACATAATCATACTTAGGTCTATACGCGACCTAGCCCCTCAGTTTTTGAGATGTCGGTCTGAAGTTTTGCACCGATACCAGACCATAACATATAGCTGGCGTACAAACTGATTGATCAGAAGTCAGACCTTTTTCATTTGATATCTTCACGAAATTTGGCAAGGTTATTGTCCAAACCCCGGTATAATCTCCATAATTGTTCAAATCGGACTACCATAGCATATAGTTGTCATACAAACTGATCGATCAAAACCTAGTCCTGCTGTGAAATTTTTGTTATTGTGAATTAACCGACTGTTTTTCAAAGCATTTTTTTAAGCAACGTTTTTAACAGGTCTCATGCGATGTCAATACGATGATTCTTCTGATCAAAAGTACTCACTGTGAGGAAGAAAACTGCGTTAGCAGATGCTTCACGTCTGAATTTGCATTGCTGTTTTAGCGATTCAATGATTTTCTATTTCTTGCGCTTCCAAACTTTTATTTTTTGTTTAAAATAAAACTATCATATACCACTGTATATATTTCGTATTTATGAAAAGCTGCCATTTGACTTTAAATGTCCGCGCATTTCCGATTTATATGACCATTTCAAAAAATTAAAAATACGCAAGTGGGAAGTGGTAAATTGTAAAAACCTTTTAAATCTTATCGTAATCATATTTTATACTCTCGCAACAAAGTTGCTAAGGAGAGTATTATAGTTTTGTTCACATAACTGTTGTTTGTAAGTCCTAAAACTAAAAGAGTCAGATATAGGGTTATATATACCAAAGTGATCAGGGTGACGAGTAGAGTTGAAATCCGGATGTCTGTCTGTCCGCCGTCCATCTGTCCGTCCGTCTGTCCGTCCGTCCGCCTGTCCGTCCGTCCGTCTGTCCGTCCGTGCAAGCTGTAACTTGAGTAAAAATTGAGATATCATGATGAAACTTGGTACACGTATTCCTTGGCTCCATAAGAAGGTTAAGTTCGAAGATGGAAAAAATCGGCCCACTGCCACGCCCACAAAATGGCGGAAACCGAAAACCTATAAAGTTTCATAACTAAGCCATAAATAAAGATATTAAAGTGAAATTTGGCACAAAGGATCGCATTAGGGAGGGGCATATTTGGACGTAATTTTTTTGGAAAAGTTTTTTGTACATATCTCGGAAACTACTATAGCTATGTCAACCAAACTCTATAGAGTCGTTTTCTTCAGGCATTTCCATATACGGTTCAAAAATGGAAGAAATCGGATAATAACCACGCCCACCTCCCATACAAGGGTTATGTTGAAAATCACTAAAAGTGCGTTAACCGACTAACAAAAAAACGTGAGAAACACTAAATTTTACGTAAGAAGTGGCAGAAGGAAGCTGCACCCAGGCTTTTTTTAAAAATTGAAAATGGGCGTGGCGCCGCCCACTTATGGACCAAGAACCATATCTCAGGAACTACTATACCGATTTCAATGAAATTCGGTACATAATATTTTCTTAACACCCTGATGACATGTACGAAATATGGGTGAAATCGGTTAACAACCACGCCTTCTTCCAATATAACGCTATTTTGAATTCCATCTGATGCCTTTTCTGTATAATACGAGTATATACATTAGGAACCAATGATGATAGCGGAATAAAACTTTACACAAATACGGTATTTGAAAAATATGTAAATGACGTATAATGAAATCTCGATTATCACTTTATCATGCGAGAGTATAAAATGTGCGGTGACACCCGAACTTAGCCCTTCCTTACTTGTTTTGAATACAAATCAGTGAGAATAGCTCACCAATGCACATCAAAGAAATCGGGAAATCTGAACTAAAATTGTTTGTAATTGTCTGTCGAAAATTGAACGTCATTCAAAGGTTTTCTGTAGTTCATATACGTATGTATGTATATACGAATGACATAAGATTGCGGTCATTCATCTTTATCCAGTGTGGAACCGCAACCAATTGATTGCTCCCTTTTATGCATTGCCCTTGGTTTATATTTGCATGATTGTCATGCAATGACATGTATGTGTCTAAATTATGATACTTGAATCGATCAAATAAATTAGAATAATATGATACATATGTGGATAATTATATACACCCTCTCAGTTTTAGACGGCGATACGCCACGCGTTGTTAATAGTCAGATTTTGTTGGGAAATATACCAGTCTCATATTATTTCAACATACTATAGATAGAAAAAAATCCTAGTATGACCCAGCTTGGGTTAAAAAAATTATGAAACTAAATTAAAAATCGTTTTATACGTGGAACAACTTTGGACTTTCTCAGTATATTTCATTTTAAGTACACAAATTGTAATTTGGACTAGTATCTTACAGATCAGTTCGATTCCGGTTAGGATTTTACAGTAGTAAACCGGTATTTTTGCCTGCACAGTTTGAAGTTTCACTGCAGTGTATTTTCATTTGTATGTACCGGCATATCGACACTCAATTAAGCGCATCCGTTTGTTGATCCAACTGCTAGTAGGCCTTCCAATTAAACTCATTTGCCATGCGCTCGAAAATAAGAATTACTGACTACAAAAAATATCTCTCTGAAGCGCCACGTTTTAATAGTATTCTTGAGCAACCCTTCGTTTGCCTATTTTTTGGTTGAAACATTTCTTATGACAATTTTCAGCACGTACCAAAAAAAGACTTTAACTTCGGTTACATCAAAGCAGTAACACCCTTCACAAATACAAAAGGTTCTTTACAAGAATTTGATGTATAGTATGGCAGTTCAGTTCAGTTTGTATGACAGCTATATGCTATAGTCACCCGATCTGAGCAATTTCTTCAGAGATTGCATTATTGCCTTATGTAACGATTCATGCCAAATTTAAGATATCTCGTCAAATAAAAAAGTTTCCTTTGTATGTATGACAGACATGTGATATGGCGGTCCGATATCGTCAGTTTCGACAAATGAGCAACTTCTTTGAGAGAAAAAGGCAGGTAAAAAAATAATTGTTGGGTGTAAAGAAAAACGATGGTTGGCTGACTAGTTGAGCTTGGAGTTTGTATTAAGATTTTTATAACTATTTGTTTTTATTTGGGGTACTCACAACCCGTCGTAAAGCATCGTAAAATCGTAAAATTATAAATTTTTACTCTTGTTTAAAAAAATTGTTGTTGGATTTCATACAAAAATGAGTTTACACATTTACAATTCTCAATGCTATATTTTCGAATCGTTATAACTTATAACTTTATGAGACTTGTGAAAACCCTAATTATGTGTGTAATTCAGAACAATTAAAGCGTGTTGGCAAATTTCTCGCGTATAAGGTAATAAACCAAAGGTAAATATTATAAATTTGATAAACAATTGCTCATAAGGAAGTGTTTATGAACGGCCTTTATGTATGTATGTGCAGATTTGTCAGTAAATTGCTTATAACGGGATTTAAAACTAAAAAAATTTATGATTGGGTAAAATAAGGGGGAAAAATATCAAGTTTTTTGTTTTTATCAGTGCGATGTCACAAGATAGTGGGATGCTGTTGAATAAGTAAAGACTTCGCAAATACATTTTCAAATATTATCTTCAAACATGATCTTGAGATTCACAATACAATATTCAGTTAATGGACTGAAGACTCTTTGGCGTAATGCTATTTCGTTGGAAAGGCGAATTGTTATCGGACTTTGTGCATTAGCTTCATCAGTAGAGTACAGACCAGTGGAATTGGTGGAACGACAGTTGGAGAAATAGTGTTTGAGATGTGTAGAGAAATTAGTACCGTTTTCGGAAAGATAGCGCTGGACACGTATCCTCCAATAGAAGCTAAAGTAGGAGAGATTGTAAATGAATTATCAACATAGAGTATCTTGAAAAAGTAGCACATGAATAACGAACTGTTTAAAAGGCATTACAAATTCATCGAAGGCGTAAAAGTAGCGATCTTATTTATTGGGGATTTAGCGTTTCAATTTCATGAGATACCAGGATGAAATATAATGGTATTGTTACCAGCAGATACTATAATGCTCACATGGTAAAGTGCTAGGATAGCATAGCATTGTGTCTCTATCTGGTGTTCGTTCGTAGTATGGCATTGTTACAACATGTCTGTCACAAGCATAAAGGAATTGTCCACTTTCAAATAAGTTTCATCTTTTATAAAGGTGTCGTAATAAAGTCAAGGCATTTCAAGAAAACTTGGTGAGAGCCTTGTATTCACCACCTGATAGCATAGACATTAGCTTATAAGCACACCGACTACTTTATAACAATATTTTACCTTGTGCTACAGTTAACAAATCAGCGCGAAGTGGTAAACAAGTTAAACTTTGGCTGTTACACCTGGAAGAATGATAAAAATAAGTAATTCCTCCCTGTACAGGGTATACTAAGTTTGCGAATGTTTGTAACATTCAAAAGAAAACGTCGGAGTCCCTCTAAAAAATGTATATGATATGTGCATAAAAACGATCAACGTATTGAGCGATCGAAGCAAATTTTTGCACACGTTTTTTTCTCCTTAAGAAGATTTGTCGGAACCGCCGATAGCAGATCACTACAGAATATAGCTGCCATAGAAACTAAACAATCAAAAAATATTGTAAAGAAAGGATGAAATACCAAGAGTTTTCTCAATTATGCCACTTAAGTTGGCGATAATATTCCGAACCAATGACATATGACATTCACTTTAGGCGTAAACAACATGCAATTTTTCACTCAAAGTTCTTCTTCATTACTTCAATATGAGAATCACAGCTGAAATTTATCGTATTTTGGTGCCCTAGCTGATAGAAAGCACCAAAAGTGGTTTGAACGATTTAAAAATCATGTTTTTTGCCTACACGATTAAGACTGTTACCACACAAGAAGAGTTTGAGGAGTATTTCAAGCAGCCAATTTCAAAGAGCTCAAAAGAGCCGGAATGTTCATAAGCAAGAAAATTAGATGTCATGTGAATTAAAACCAAGAGACGTTAAAGTGCGATTTTGATTGTCAGAAGTGCTGCTTGGATATTACAAAGAGAAGCAATTTTTCCAGAGAATTGTGACTGGTGAAGAAAAGACATAGATCCATTAAGAAAACCCTAAACGCAGAAAGATTATTTGAAACCTGGAAAACCAGATAAATCATGCGCCAAGTTAATGCTCCCTAACAGACAGAAAGTCATGCGGAATTCAACTCGTCCCGTTATCTTTATCATTTTGATTATTCTATAGCTATCTCGTTTGGTTTTAGGTGTAACGAACCATCGTTAGATGAACAATATTACCGTTTTCTTATGACGCGTAGAGAATACAACTAAACCTTTAATTTAACATAAAACAATAATATTTTTATATATGTACGTAAAGCAAACTCGTTAAACAAACACTGTCTAAACAAGTACGGAAGGGCAAAGTTCAGCTTCCACATCCACTCTTTCAAATTTTTTAGACTCTTGCTACTGCGATCCCCTGTGCCAAATTAGACCTTTATCTTTTAGTTTACTGCTTAGATATGGCACTTGCTTTTCGGTTAATGGCGTTTTGTGAACAATGCATTATTTCGATTACGTCCATCTACAAACCACACACCTTACTTTTTTGCCAAGGAACATGTGCACCAAGTTTCCTCAATATTTATACCCTGAACAGGGCATATTAAGTACGGACGGACAGACAGACGGACAGTCACTCGGATTTCAGTTTCTCGTTATCCTGATCATTTCCATATAAACATATGAAGGTGGGCCAAAAAAAATTTTATTTTATTTTTCTTAGTTACCATGAAAATCTCATCCGAAATGACTAAAAACAAGTTCTGGTAAGACCTGAGCTCTTAATATTAAAATTAAGAGGTGCCTCATCGACATTTTCGATTTCCCATATAAATAACACAGGAAATTTTGTTTTTTTTGTTTGGAGTTTTAATGTACACAAACAAATAATTGGTAAGTGAGGGTCAACACTTATTTTTATAGGAAATTTAACGATCTACAAAAAACCTAGAACTATCTAGAACCTTTTTTGGTTGAGTCAACTCATTCAAAGTTATTCGTAGTTAAAGTCCAACAAAAAATTATAAAAAATGATTTTCACAATTTGTCATCTTATATTACAAATTGATGGCTAAGAAACATAACAAATCATATTTTTTCGATTTATCTCATTTTTATTTAATTAATTCATAAAAGAAATTCATGCAATCTTGTCATGCTGAACTTAATTGTTAATTTTCATTACTATTTTTGTATTTTACCGCTTAAGTCATTGTAATTATCGATCGTTAAATTTCCTATAAGAACAAGTGTTGATCCTCACTTACCAATTATTTGTTTGTGTACATTAAAACTCCAAACAAAAAAAAAAAACAAAATTTCCTGTGTTATTTATATGGGAAATCGAAAATGTCGATAAGGCACCTCTTAATATTAATATTAAGAGCTCAGGTTTTACCAGAACTTGTTTTTAGTCATGTCGGATGAGATATTCATGGTAACAAAGAAACAAAATAATTTCTTTTTTTTGGCCCACCTTAATACATATTCATATAGATATAACCATATATCTATCTCGCTTAGTTTTAGGTGGTGGGTATGACCGTTAAGTGAGGAAAACTTTATACTCTGTGGCACCATGTTGCAAGAGTATAAAAACAGTTTACTCATTAACCTAAAAATATTTTCATTGGACATATTTCGTAGGATTACAGTTTTGCAATGAAATTCGTACTTTAATTTATTTTGGTTTTTGCACTGTTTGGTCAACTGTACAAACTCTGTATATTAGCTATAAACATGCAAAGTAATCAGTTATGGGGTCCCGGTGGTCTAGAACCCTCAAATTAAGGGTGTTTTCTGTATTTTTTTAAGGTTTAAAAAAAAGCAATAAATTTAAAATTTTTATAGTTTATTTACACACTTATGAAAAGTACAAAAATATTTTTTTGTTAAATAAAAAAATTTTTTAACAATATTAAAAATGGCGTTCAAAAAAACTATCTTAAAAGATGACTCCTGGTGCCGTTGTTTATTTTGACTTTTCTGAACATCTGAAACATAAAAACCAAATAAGTTATTAATCAGTAGGAGTGCAGCTATCGCTGGGACTACAACCAAAAAAAAATTGAAAATTAAAAAAATTTCGCGCTTTTGAAGTTCAGATTCTGAAAACAGCTATTTTTGGACCAGTTTTAGATCGAAAAAAAATCGAAGTTCTTAAAATTAAAATTTGGTCGTAGTCCCCTCGATAGATATTGATCTTATAAACACCATATTAAAATTTCAAGTGATTCGGATGGATAGTTTTTTTTTCATCAACGGCACACCGAAAAAAGTAGTTTTGAGATAAATGAGTTTAAAGCATCCATTCATCGAGCCCCTCGACCGCGCGCTACCTGCTAAAACGGCTGTAGAAGCTAAAATAATGTGAATATCCTTCCAAAAATTTTACAGTATATTCTTAAAGGACTATACTTTCGAACTATCAAAAAAAAAATCGATTTTTTGAAAATTCTAGACCACCGTGACCCCTTATTGAAAACTCGGTTTCGAAGTTTTAAGAAAGAGAACTTCCCTGTTATAGCTTGTATACAAAAACAAACATAATACTGATGAGTCTTCAAATGTCTTAACCAGAGATATTTGAGACTTTCACCAATAACTTCGTAGTTTTTAAAGAAAAGTTGGCTTACTTTACCCCAATCAGTTATAAATAAACGACTTTGGCAAGCTTTGAAATTAACGACTTGATTTGATGTAGTAAGTGCATAAACGCCTAAAAATATGCAAGTTTTTTGGATTTGTACTTTCATTCCACAGCTTTCGGCCAGAGAACGTATTACCAGAGAACGTACATCATATACGTTCTTTGCTGCAATCATCCACTACGTTTTGTTGTGACATTCGTCGCTAAGCATCAGCTGTTTAGCGCAGTTTGTTGTTAAATGCCTACGTGAACAAGTGTGAAGTGTGTCAACTAACGTTTAAATTCGTGAAATAAAAGAAAAGTTGTATTAAAGGTGATTTATATAAATTAATTAGTATTCACAGTTTCTGGAAACCAATTTATGTAGTTTTAAGTGTATTTGGAGCGAATTCCTTTGATATTTCATTCACTCAACGCACGAGTAAATCACGCCTGGAATTGAATAACTAGTTGCGCTTTTTTCTCTGCCAAATATAACAAACGAAATCATTGCGAGCATTGGAATAATCAAGAAAAGTGCATGTAAACCTAATGTTCAAAGGTACAACGCTCTGTAGGCACATCCAATGGATTGAATGAAATTCTCTCTCGTATCCGTTGTTTACTGTTAGAAGTGCAATAGTGTCACCAACTCCATAGGGGTGGGTTATACAGGTATGAACTCACTTCTTTTATACATATGCGAGAACTGCTCTCCGGCTTTGAGCTGTCGTGTCACTGTTTAAAAAAATATTCAAAAATATTTGAGTTTGGTATTCTTTTTGCTGGAAGCAGCATACCTATGCTGAATTAAAATTGCCAGATTAAAGTTTCTTAACTAACTTATTATGCTCTCGTACGCTTATTGTGGCAGGTTAAAGGTTAGGATTTTGATAGGGTAGGTACTTTAAATCGTTGCAGAATCTACAAGTAAATAAGAACATGAGCGTGCTGTTATCAAAAGTGTTTCCCTCGTATGGACAAACCGTTGTTTTTATTCTGTACAAAAAAATAGAATATCTTTGAAATGTGGTTTATATGTACATGTGGGATGAATTAATTGCCCGTTGATTTTAAGTCTGTAATTTAAAAAAATTACTCTAAACAAGAAGAAACGAAACCAAATTGTCGTAATCCTTATTTTTGTCATTAGTCAAGGTCTAAAACATTTAAATTTACCGGTTTTACCGAAAAGATTAACTGAACATGCATTAGTCGTACGACATTCCCCCGAAGCATAGTTTTTTCTAGATGTGAGGCAGACTGCGTTTTTATTCCTATTCATATCACATCAGCCGAACTTTATAGGGATGAGGTCAGTGGTGAGACACATTTAACTGTTAAAATTACGCATATGTAAAGTATTCGTGCGCTCATTTGCACATTGCCATGGTGATGTGGAAACGAAGGCAACTTGAGTACAAATGAGAGTGCGGTTATTGCGCAAATCGGAGTCACACTCATTTGAAGTTACGATACTGCGGTATTGGATTCGCGAACCGAAGACAACTCACTGAGTTTATGTAGAACCGGGAACGCGTACAGATGTACATTCGCAACCACGCGTTGCAGTCTAAAGCTAAGAGCAAGAGGATAATAAATAAATAATAACCATAATCATAATAAACATAACAAAAAGCAGTAATGTGCGTTCTAGGTGCATGTAATCACATGTCGGTGTAGACAAAGTGCTGTGAGTTGAATGAGAAATGTGAAGGGAGCATCCCATCGGATAAAATGAAATGTAAGCATAAAAAGTGAAAATTACGTTGAAAAGTGTAATAAATAACTTTAAACGTCTACTAGCGCTGCCAAGTCGCCGAAAACACAGTTTATTAAGAGAGAATTTACATATGTACATACATATGTATATTATCCAGAGGGTGTAGTGACCCAAAAATCATATAGGAAAATTGTCTGAAAAGAATGGAAGTGCAATAAAATTTTTACACGCAGAAATTCGCTTAAAGAGACAGCTACCTTTGCAGTGAAACTTAGCTGCATAAATAGATATATTCGAATGCAAAAGTGAACTCGTCGAGTGAAAGACAAAATTCGAAGCAAATACAGAAGTGCAAAGCAATTTCAGCGAAACGGCTATAAAGTGAAAGCAACAAGAGTAGGGATTGAGCAGCAACAGCCACTGCAAGGTACATAGCTGCTTAATTAAGGCAGGCAATCTTCGTCGCATACTCGCGCACTTGCCAAACAAATATTTTCACTTCATCTCAACACACACACATGCAGACACATTAATGCATATATACTTATATAAACATATATCCGCACTTTAGGCAAGTGGAGTGTATCAGCTTTTAGGCGCAGCCACCGCCGAAGCAGGAGCCAAGAATAACAAACATTGCAAGCGTCGAGGAGCAGAATTTGCGGAATCCACGGTGAAACACGTTTCCGCTAGATGTTGGTGTGACAGCCGACTGGAGACGATACCTTATTGGCATAGTTTAAAGCATCCACAGGCGGCTAAGACAGTCGTTAGCCAAGTAGGCATTGACTTTTCGAGACAGCAAACCTTGCGGCTTGCGTGCGTACGTGTTACCGTTACACTGCTACCTATCTAAATGTTGTAAAGTTGAAGGATTTTTGGTGCTGAGTAAACTCACACATACACATACATTTGGCAGTGACTGCGGATAGTCGCTAGTCGACGTTGTGCTAACCAAATACTGCACTGCAGCAGCATTTTGCAAATACACCCACTTTCATACGCATATCTATATATGTACATATATATACACGTTTAGTATGTGTATGTAAATACAGTTTAAAATCTGTTTTGTTTCAGTTGCATATTTCACCAAAAAAACTGTGTAGTAGTGTGTGCACAGCAAAGAATAACGGCAACCGACCGAGTCCCAACACTGTTGACGCCGCTTTGAACTTCGATCCATAGACGCTGTGTAGCCAACAAGGTCCCGTGGCGAGCCGTTCTTCGTCAGTTGCCAATTAGTCGCCTACCGGTGCAAGTGCATAAAGTTGTTGTGAATCTGGCAAGTTTTTTAGCCTCAATCGTTACGCATTTACCGAATTACCAATGTAAAAATTAATTTATACGTCTGCTAAACGAAATCAGCTGTGAGTAGGTTAGTTCTGAAAGTGTTGTTTGTTGCTTATTGAACGCGTAGAAGAGTGTGTGGAATAAAGAAAACAATATAAAATAGATGATCAAATAAAAACGGTATTCAGCCAAATGAAACGAGCCGGATAATCGGTATAAACTGCAACGCATTCAATATCGTCGCGTACACACATCTGCAATATACCGTTATAGTCTCCGCAAACCACAATTCGGTCGGTGGCTGACCTACTGCGTTCGCCTGCACCCAAACAACTAATACAACAAAATAAACAAGAGCAACACAATCGACCGCAACCGAGGACTCGTTCAACAGCGCCTGACATCATCCGCCGCATCGTACTCGACGTCCGCATCGTCGTCTCAAGATGACCACAGATTTGTTGTTCCCGAAAATTTCGGATTGCTCATACGTCTCGTGTTACTGGTGAGTACTCTCGCATCACACGCGCACACGCACACACCCACATAGATACTTAGTTACATACAAGTACATTTATACGAGTCTTATAAACACAGCAGATAAGTCAAATTAATTCAAAGAAACCCGTTGGAATTTATAAATTAAACCCTTGCTATGTGTGGTTGTGTGATTGTTGCTGTTGAAATTAATGCTCTGTGAAATTGCATTGCCCACATAGCTGTAGAAGTGCAAAAATATGCAGCTGTGTGCGCATGGACACAACGTGTGTTGCATACTTTTCGACGTTTAGTCGGCATTTGCCACTTGAGTTCCGAATTTTATTTAATTGTATTTATTTAGTGTCTGCCTGTGTGCAGCAGCTGCCACACTCGAGGCGATTCTGCGCGCCTCAAATAGTTTATTATATGCAGATATGCCTAACACACATCACTCACACAAAACGCCATTAAACATACTATGTACATAACTGTATGTCGGTGTGTGCGCGTACAACTTTTGCATGTGTTCATCATGCAACGTGGTAGCTAGTTAGGTGGCAAAGTTTGTCTACCTCTACCAGTGCTCCTCGTTGCTGTGTATTAAAATTCGTTGCGCTCATTACTCAAAGCGTGCAGAATTAGGTCAAACGGTCATGCTCGTGCTTTGGGGGAAGAATTTGTGATTTTGCATTTTTTGTCTGCGAAGTATTTCACATGCTGGCTCATTTTATGTATTTTCATATACATTTTTGTATATTCTTATGCATTAGTGGAACATTTCACTGCAACAACAGCCAACGGTAAATATTTCGAGCCTTTCATAAGGCGTTTGCGGCAAACGTAAGCATACTTTCTACCTTCTGCCGAAGCTTTGTTATTTTAACCGTAAAAATCTGAAAAAAGTATCAAATTTCAGTCCACCCTGAAAAGTGAATGTATGCTCCATTAACTTAAATCTTCGGAAGTGGATACCTTTTCAACAAAACTGATATCAAGTTTAGCAAGAGTTATAGAAATTATTATGGTCACACTATGTTTTCGCGTTATCCAAAATTTAAACAATGCTGTAAAAATTCGATTGACATTTTCGAAATTGTTGCGGAATGAATAAATTGATGAAGGTATGTTTATATAAATATACATAAGAAAAAAATTAACTCCAGAGCAGATTTCCAAAATGCGTATTGTAAGGGAGAATTCATTGAAATAGCAATCAGCTCGGTGGTAGCAAAGATCGAAAAATCTCTGGAGTTATCAGAATATAGTATGTCTTCGTAGCCTTCCTTGACATAGAAGGCATTTTCAGTAACATCCAGCTTAAAGCCATACTTAGCCCGAATCTATTGTGAAATTCATTGATCAGATACTCATGGTTAGGTCAATAATACTCAACGCTGGGAGTTTCATCTATAGCAGATCTGTCCGAAAAGGTATACCTCAAGGAGGCGGGTTATCTCCGCTTCTCTGCATCTTAACAATGAATAATATGTTTTTGATCTATAAAAGAAGGGGATACATATTGTGGTCTAAGCAGATGCTGACAGATGTATGTAAATCCATAGACCGTATCATGCGGACTAAATTTAAATGCTAGCAAGACAGAGTTAGTATTGCTCAAAGTAATAAATGGTACAAGACTAACATTGGAGAGAAAGCGGGGTACTTGGCACATATCGTAGACAAGAAGCTTTCATGGAAAGCAATCATTGTACGTTACACATGCCAAGGGATGGTGGGGCTCAAATGGGGACAGCAGTTGTAAAGCCAATTATGACATACGGTGTATTGGTCAATAATGGAAAATAAATATGCTAAAGGAATATGAAATGGTGGTGTCTTTTCAGCAAAATTGGATACCAGAAATGCCTTCCGATTATTAGATTACTGCAGTGTCTTCCAAGCGAAGCTCACAGCAATTAATGAAAACCTTTTTGTTCTGCCAAAGGGTGTGCTCACAAAAAGAAATAAAATTATGCATACAGATGGCAAAGCAGCTTTGGACCATTCTTCAAAGTTAGTGAAGTAGTGCCTCGATCTCTTAATGGATCTAACATCCTATTTCACGGTACACCTGCAGTGGGTTCCAGGACATGGTGATATATAGACACCGAAAAAGAGGGAATTTATACGTCTCTAACTATTTGTAGATATTTAGTAGACAAACACTATGTTATAGATATAGCTGAGCCTCGGTGTAGCCAATCCCGAACTTACTCAACAAACAGGCAAACGTTGCATGAATGGAAAACAGGCCTCACACTCCGACTATTAAAATTCAAAAGGAATGAAGCTCTAGTAGGGTGCCATCAGGTTCCTGTCTGATTGGCAGACATTTCAGCATTTTATGTATGTGAATGCAAAGCTTTGTATAGGAAAATAAGCGCAACTAGCGGTCAAGGATTTCTTAAAGGTTACCTTTAAATCTTGTTTTTTTGTTGGTTTTTGCTGTTTATACTCTAAAAGAATCTTTTTCTTAAAAACTTCTGAACGAATTTACATAAAGTTTTCAATATCCCTAAAATTTCGAGGTGGGCTTTTACACCTTACGGCAAAATACTCGTGTCCACCTCGTTTTAAAATTACAGATAGCGAATTTCAAGGCTTTTTTGGCACGCTAGGTCAAAGATTTCTAGCGGGTGCAGATTAAAACGCAAAACAAACGTCCTGGGCCTCACGTCTCATTAATCCGAAAGGACGACAGCTGTACTACACTATTATGAATAATCATAATAAGCTGGATATAATATCACCTGCTAGCCGACATACTGGTCCAGTGACAGAAAAAAATACCAGACTTAATATATTTTGTTGTAAAAATTTAGATAGATCGCTTATGACAGTTGATACATGTACAGACTTATCATCTGATTATTCTCCTGTACTAATAAAGTTATACGAACAGACCATGATATTTGAGCCAAAATTTTCTCTAACATATCATAAAACTAACTGGTTGAAACATAGAAAATATATCAGCAGCCACATCAATATTGATTACAAATAAATACAGGAAGAGACATTGATGAAAGTAGGGTCAACCCGCGTCAAGTGGGCTATGAAAAATTCGAAAAATCTCCGATTTTGAAAATTAGCAGTTCATTAGGAAGGAGGCCAGACGCATACACCGTGATATAAATACATATTTCGTCAAAATTCATTTTTTAGTTAAAGTTATTGACGTTTGAAATTTAGAAAAATTGGTAAAATGGTAAAATTGTAAAATTATTTCCTCATTCTACTGAAGATGAATCGATGAAATTTTGTGAATCCAAAGAAAAATGTCCGTGCTATATTATAAATATTTTTTCACGGTCAATTTGTTTAAATAATAGTTTTAGCCATAATTTTTTGTTAAACAATTGAAATTTTTAATGTGTTCTTCACGCTAAAAAAATTGAAAAGTATGTGACACAACGTGGAAAATATTCACCTTTAATAATCTGAAAAAAAAAAATTTTTGTTCATTCATACCATTCCAAAGATATTGAATTTTTTGTTCCCCTGCCTCTCTTAAAACGCATGGCACAACCATCGTTTTTCATGGCCCACTTGACGTGGTTTGACCCAGTATAAGAGAATTTAATGATGCAGCTGTATTGGCAACACCAAAGAGAAACAAAAAATCATTTGATTTTAGAAAGAAATAGAAAAGCTTATAAATGAAAAAAGGCGATCTAGGCGTGAATGGCAGATAAGCCGCTCCCCTTCAACTCTGCTTCAATGAAAATCTGCTGTACGTAAGTTAAAGAAAGCGCTTAAACGCTAGGAAGAACACAACAATAAAAATTTTATAAAGAAACTTTGTCCAAATTCTAGCAAATAAAACACCCTTTGGAAACCCAAAAGTCTTTTAAGCCACTAGTAGATTCCAACATGCATCTAAGACAGTTGAATGGTAATTTGGCACGTAGTGATGAGGAAAAGGCAAATTGCTTTGCAAATCACCTAGAAAAGGTGTTTCAACCTAATTGCCGAAAGAACAGCTTTAAGTTGCCAACTTTGCTTAATATCGCTAACGCGTCGCTTGTGCCTATTAGGACTTCTACTTCTGAAGTTACCAGAATCATAAAAGAGCTAAATCCGAAAAGGCATCAGGATACGATAACATTATTCCAAATACTCTAATTGAGTTACCAAATATTGCTATAACGATGCTCTCCTTGCTCTTTAATGCAAATCTTGGTTTGGGATCATCAATCATCAAGCGAATTAGAGAAGCACTTAACTTTTGCTAGCCAAATAGAATATAAATATTAATGAGCAGAAATGCAAGCATGTTACATTCTCGCTAAGACCAGAAACGTGTCGGACAGTTAAAAAAAACAATGTCCTAGTACCCCAAGCGAATGAAGTAACTTATTTACTAAATTAACTTAATTATCGAAGGCTCACATGGCGAAAACATATAGTGAGTAAAATAACATGCATGAACTTAAGAGCTTCAAATTTAAATTGGTTTTCAAACAAAAATTCTAAGCTTAGCCTGGACAGCATAGTTCTGTTATACAATGCAATCATAAAACCGATTTGGATGTACGGCATTCAACTTTGGGGTACAACCTGTGCAATCTATATTGATATAATACAAAGGTTCCAAAATGCTTAGAACAATCACGGGTTCACCATGGTACATGCGTAATGAAAGCATTCATAAAGATCTTGAAAATCCTATGGTAAAGAAGGAGATATGAGACAGCAGAATAAGCTATATTTCTAAACTTCGCGAACCCATTGGCTAATGCCATGGTAAATTCCCGCAACGCGTTTAAAAGAAGTGATCTACCAGCCTACTAGAGAGCAACGTTCTACCAAATAAGCCCAACCACATTCTTCAGCTTCTTTTGATTTAAATAGATTTAAGATTTAGATATTTATTGTTAATTATTATATTGAAAAAAACAAAAATATTTATCCGGCACGTTGTGAAAATAAGCGAAATCGGACCACGCCTACTTCCCATATAGCACAATTTTAAATTCCACTTGATATAGTTAACTTTTGTTCGAAAAAGTCGGTCTATGTGTTATATAAATAACTGAAATTAAGGGATAATCCTTCTCTAACAATGGTATGTCTGTATGTCAAAAACGGATTGAATCGGACCAATACTCCCCTTAGCCTTTTATTTTACTTAAAATAAAGATTTTCGAACTTCCGGGTGACTTTGTACCGCATATATCGGCCAATATGTGAGTTATCTCAATGAAAATGAAGAGCGTGTTTTACACATAACAGTGTATCTTTGTGACTAAAATAGTTAAATTTGAGCGAAAACTTGGCCTAGCCCCTAACTAACTAATATCAGGATTTTCGAACATCCGGCTGACATTACTCCGTAAGATTGGTTTTATAACTATTACAACTACAAGTATTTCTCCGGCTTTGATTTTTGCAATTTGAAAGAGTATTAAATGTTCGGTTGCACCCGAACTTAGCCCTTCCTTATTTGTTTAGCATTTTTTTATTTGTGTAAAAAAATATTTTGATATGCTTTATTTAATGTTAAATATACATCTTTTGAAATGGATAGAAAAAAACTCAAAATTTATTAATTTTAAAACAAGTAAACGTGTCGTAATTTAATAGAACTTTATTGATCCACTGTAAGTGAAGTAGTCCCGAAGTTTTTGAGATATTAACTTGAAATTTTGCACACGCCCCTTTCCGACTCCAAGAATTTGTTCATTTGTTGGAACGGCCGATAACGGACAACTACTATATACATATAGCTGCCATATAAACTGATCGATCAAAATTAAGTTCTTATATGGAACACTTTTTTACTTGCTAAATATTTGCAAACATATGTATATGTTTAATCAAAAAATAGTTTCCGAAAGAAACCTTAGAAAACCTTTTAAACAATTGTAAAGAATTTTTTTTTTGTTGACATAAAGTAGCGCAGCCCTAGTTGTAGCATCACTCTCTGTTTATTTATGTATATTCCACGGAGTTTGTCACTCCTTTCGATAAATTGTACAACAAACTATCCAAAAAGTTTGCGAAATATGTTTTCCACACTTTACCGTGCTGCGGCAACAAGAAACGCATTTCGGTCACGGCCATCACAGTTCATAGGCATGTGGGGGTGCGGGAGCTGGGTGGAAACAATGAAATTTAAGTAATTGAAACTCAAAACGACAGCGATTAATGTCCGGGAAAATAACTACATTCAAGTGTCAACAAGATGAATTTATAACGGCGAAACATTGTTGCTCCCAAAGATGGTAAATACTCCTAAATACTACATGTTTCGCTCGTATATAGTATAGTATATAGTATGCTATATATAGTATACAACGAAGATGCTGTGAGCAAATATAGAAAGGCACATTGTCAATTAGATATGTATAGTATGCGAGTGTTTGCGGTATTCCTTGAACAAAGCGATCTTCTAGAGAAAGTAATTCTTTTATGTATTTTTATTGCGAATTGCTTGCAGTGCCAACATGCGCCAGTAAATTTTTGAAATTGCGAATGGCGATTGGTGAAAAATATGTTCAAATGTCAAGGCGAAACGCAGCTGCGTTGATTTCAGCCTCAGCGTGCGGTTATGCTTTATGGTCTCACATAAAAACGCATTGTTACATAAGTACGCAAATACTAAGATACTCCATGCACATATGTACGCAGATACTCTACATAAGATAACAGCGCTTAGCTTCAAGCCAAGGAAATTTATGCGCAGAATAGGATATAATAAATTGCGACTTAACTGAAATTTGACAGCAGATTATTTAGGTTCTTCCGAGCTGAAGCGCAATGAAATTGAAATTGGAGGCAGAAATGGGCTCAATCAGCGTGTAGTTTATAGATTTATCAACATTTGTGTAGAAATATTTTTATTTATTTGAACACTTAAGAGATTTATTTCGTTTTCCACTTGCTTACCTAGCTCTAGAAATCAATGAATTTTAAAAAATTTCACGTTTGGGTCGACTCTGAAGAGGTTTCAATTACACTAGTTTACAATCATTTTGCGACCTTGATGTTAAAGGCTGTTTCTTGCTAACTATGGGTTGCTAAAACCGAAAATGATAGTAAAAATGTCCTAACACGTAGAATATTTTGTGCCACCATTTACTACAATGACAGAAATAGCTGTAAGTATTGGAAAGTTTCTGAACTCAACTTCGTAACTAGGCCACCTCAAATACTCCACAGACCTCTTGGCACATCAGTTGCACATTTTTCGTTCAGATTTGTTGAGTAGTGTTATCCGACAGTGAAAAGCATGGAATATACTTTATTGGTCTTTTAACTTTTAGGAAATTGTGAAACCTTTGCCTATTCATACCATCTTGTATACAGTATAGGCATTATGGAGAATTCGGAAAACATCTCTTGCTTCAAATTTTATAAGGATATCTGTAGAATAAAGTTTGTTTTTTACTTACAACTATGAAACTTCGATCACCTATTTTAAATTCTCATTAAATTTTGCGCTGATTCGAGAAACCAAGCGCATCGAATACACTCAGAGGTGGAGTGTTTTGTTCGCTGAACTATGTCAATGTCGCCGCATATCGTGTCCGGTTCATCGTTCCATCAACTGCGATGTTCGCCATTGCCAATGCGCTAAGGACCATAAATCTTCCCCAAAGCCTTTTTTTCGAAAACTCTAACACCGACTCGTCAGATTCTGTCATCGTCCTTGCCTCTGCACCATATAGCAGGACGGGGATTGTGATTGACTTGTAGAGTTAAGTCTTTGTTCGTCGAGAAAGGGCTTTACTTCTCAATTGCCTACTCAATCCGAAGTAGCATCTGTTGACAAGAGTTATTCTGCGTTGGATTTGGAGGCTGATATTGTTTTTGATGTTAATTCTAGTTCTAATATAGACGAAATTATCAACGAGTTCGAAGTTATGACTATAGTGATGTGGGAGCCAAGTCTTGTTTGAAACCTCGCTTGGTATCGAAAGGATAGGAGTGGTCCTTCCCAATCCTGATGGAGCTTTTGGTCTTGCTAGACTTCAGCTTACGTAGCCATATTAGCTTTGCGAGGATACCAAGTTCAGTCGTAACGGTATAGAGGCAGTTCCTTTTCCTGCTGTCGAAAGGGATTTAAAAACCGAAGAAGAGGTGGCCGATCTTCTTTTCACGGGTCTTGTCCAAGATTTTTGAAAATCTAGTTGACAGTAAAATTTAAGGTGTAAAGCCAATAAGGTCCAATCAGTTTGGTGATGGTGGGCTTCAGTCTTCTATCCCATTCCGCTCATGTTATGGTCGATCCCAACGTTGCGATATAGGCTGTTCACTTTCTCTCTAATGCGACGCAATAGTCCTCATAGTACCAGCTGTTCTTTCGCCCTTTCTGAAAAGTAATGGTTTCGCTGCAGCTGTGCGAAAGAAGTTTGAAATGCTACCCACAGTTCACTTATACCGTTCTGCTGATGAGTGCTCTCAGAGAGCAGGTGTGCAAGTTGTAATTGTAATTTCTCGACGTCTTACTTCCCCTGTGCTTGTTGACGTGCGGGACAGTCGTCATAAGCGCGCTGCAGCTGCTCAGAAAAGGTATCTGTCCTTCTCTTCCATCCAGGCGTTGGTTCAAGTTAGTGTTATGTTGAAAAATTTTGCTCTGATACGAGTTGACACCGTCTTTCTCCCACAACGAATGCGCTCCTTTACAAGGGCTCGTCTCCATCCTTGTCCCGTCAATTGCATTTATTGGACGGCAGTGATGTCAGCCTTTACTTTTACGAGGACATCAACCAGCTACGCAGCGGCACCTTCCCAATTTAGGGACCGGACATTCAAAATGCATGCCCTTAAATCATATGCCTTATTACGTTTGCTGTGGTCGTCATCAAAAGTGGGGTCTTTCATCCGAGGCTGTTTTTTCTTTTTCATTGGGAGTGGTGTCTACGTCTCGGGTCTCAAATCCAGCGCTCAACCTCGATAAGGGAGTAGTATGCAATTTTCTACACAGTTCTACAGCGAGCTACTTTCTTCAAGATCGACGCTTGCTTCCAGCCGCACTTCTAGTTAACAGACGCACATAGGAGCATTTGGTCTCAAAAACCGGACAGAATTATTTAAAGCGATTTTATGAATGAAAACGAATAAAAAGGAATGATTGAACATAATAAAGCAATATATTTACATAAAATTAGTAAGGAAGGGCTAACTTCGGGTGCAACCGAACATTTTATATTGAATATATTTGAGAAGGTGGTAGTATGAACCAGGTTTAATCTATTTTTGCTCATCCCACATACTACTAATATGCCATATACTCAAAAAATGTTGCCTGGGCTTCATTAAGGTACCTTATTTACAATCACCAATCAATTGGAGCAAGGTCAAGTGGATGTTCGAAAAACTTGATAATAGTTATATGAGTCAAGTTTTTGCCCAATTGTATATATATTAGGCGCAAAAATACACTGTTATGAATAAAACATATTCTGCAATTTTCATTGAGTTGGCCCAAATATTGGCGGATATATCCAGTGTAAAGTCACCTATAAGTTCGAAAATCTTTATATTTATGTATGTATATGGGGGCTTAGGGAAATATTGACCCGATTTAACCCATTTTCGATACGCAGAAATACCATTGTCAGGAAAAGATTCTGTCTGAATTTCTATTGCATATCTCACATAATGACCGATATTTTCGATCAAAAGTCAACTATAGATTCAGGGGTCCACATATTCGCTACCTAAGGGATTGAACATTTTTGTTTGGATTTGAACAATTTTTGGTCAAAAGTTGGCAGACTTTAAGGGAATTATTACCGCAAAGTTTTATTCCGTTTTATGAATTATTTCTTAATTTGTGTACTGGAAAGTGAAAGAATCAAATGGATTTAAATTGTGTTATATAGGAAGTAGTTGTGAAGATGGGGCAAATGTTTAAGTTTATATGTTAGGTGAAAACCTTGTAGTTTAGTAAAAAAAATAATTTATAGCTCGACCTCGCCCGACACTATAACAAAAATAAAAAATTAAAAAAAAATTTTAGTTATACTTACTTACTTATTCTTTTCCCGAAAAAAACAAAATAATACATTAACTAAATTAATCTTTTTATTATTAATATTAAATACATACCATATTGTCCAGAATCCATAAAAAATATTTTCCAGAATTCGCTTCACGGAACACAAAAAACCACCTACTGAACGAAGTCTAGGTTCCGACTACTTGTGTGGCAATATAGCGGCCTGAAGGTCAATAATTTAATCGGTTTATTGTAGTACGGTTACTTAGGTACTAAAAAAAATCAATTTTGAGTGGCATCGCCGGAGTTTGTAATTCTCACTTTTGTCCGGTTTTTGAAGGAAAATGCTCCTATGTGAGACGGTGCAAATAGACTTCAGCGGACTCTTACACCGAATATGTCGAAGTGGCTCCGCTGAAGCGTGTTCTCGTTTAGTCGTGATCTCAGGCTCCACACGGGTTGACTATCGCATCTTACAAAAGAGTCACTCACGTTTCCAGGGTGCGCGGCAAGGACACAAGATTAGGAACTGGATATAGCCCTACGACTGTAACTGCTTACCTAGAATCATGACTATATCCCATTACAGCCCCAAATATTATATTCTGCGTAATTTCAATTTTCTTTTGTTTGTTACTGGTAGATGCATATGCATGATTTATGGATTGAACTTTTCTCCTTCCGTTGAATTATTATTTAGTGCACAGTTTTTCGCAATTTTACTAGCAGTGTGAATATTTGTGTTTATAATGTTACAATAGAAAAATGAACCCCTGGTTAAATATAAATACGTGTTGTTTCAGTTTAAGTTAAAGGAAGAAATTCAGGAAGTTTGGAATATGTACTTGTAGCGTTATGTCGATTAAAATATCTAGAGTACGGATAACTACGATCTTAAATGTTGGTTTGGTTTAGTTCTCGTAAATGTTTATGGTACATATTGTATAACGTAACATAACATGCCCTACTTTCGATATAACGGTTATGATCGAAACTGCAATATCAAAATACTGCATACAAATATGATATGTGTTTTGATGCCAAAAATTGTTATATCATCTCTCTTATCTGATCTTTTATAGATCACAATGACAAGACGAGTTGAAATCCAGGTCACTGTCTGTCCGTGCAAGCAATAACTTAAAACGTAATGGAACTCTGTACATGTGTTCTTTGGCACAATAAGTTGGGCGTAATTGGACTATTGCCATGTTCATAAATTGCCATTAAGAAAAAACCTATAATGTCCTTTAACTTAACGCCAAATTACAATATAATATAATATAAACGTGGAAATTGATACAGAGTTCCATAGTAGTGAGGGCCAACTGTGTGTTGAAAGTTAAAAAAAGGGGTGCAGATCCGCCACCTATTAGGTATCTCGCAAAACCGTATAGTCTTCCCTTACTCCCCATTAAAAAGTTTAAAAAAAATAAAATAAAAAAATAAAGTTATTCATTAAATACATTATATTCCTAAAATTGCGTGGAAACATATTCTCGAGTATACTTGATTTTAAACTATTTTTTTAAATCAAAAATAACGCTGAATTTGAATGAAAACGGTCTATGCCTTGGTCTAAACCCCGTGTCCATACCATCATTATTGGAGATTCCAAGTTTAGACAGGTCCTTCTCCACCCCATCTTTCCAACAAAGTGGAGATCTTCCTCTGTTACCCCTGGCGGGTACTGCGTCGAATATTTTCAGAGCTGGAGAGTTTTCGTCCATTCGGACAACGTGATCTTCTCAGAACTATGTCAATGTCGTAGTATATCTCGTACATCTATATATATATACTGAAATGATCAGCATGACTTAAACGATTTAGTCACGTATATCCGTTCTTTTGTCTGTTTTCGGTGCAGCGGAAGTTAAAGTAGTTTCTTGATAATATAAAGGTTGTCAACACCTAAAAGGGGTCCCTTCTAAAAGACGTGAGTATAAAATGTTCACTTTTCCCCGAACTTAGCCTATTCTGTTTGTTTAATTTCGTCGCTTTCTACTGTGTTAATTTTATTTACCATATATGTACATATGAGTGTCTGTACATTGTATGTATTCTTAGTAAAATTCACTTCACTAGTATATTCTAGCACTGGTTCATTGTAATCAGATACCATCGAAAGTTAAGACAATCTTCACTTAATGTGGCAAATTCCAAATTCCTATTCCACCGCAATATTCAGTGGAATCTTCGAAAGCCAAGTTGCCTAACCTAATGCCTTTTTTCTTTTGGGCATCGTTGGCGCAGGCGGTTGAAATCAGCTAAAGAAAAACTTTATCATCATCATCAAAAGTTTGCGACGACAAAGCTGCTCCATGCAATAGAAAGAAAACGCTCTATGCTTGCAAAAGTTCACATACATATGTATGGGTATGCATGTGTGTGTGCAAGTACGAAACTAATGTACACGGATAATTGCGGATGCCTGCTTCTAAAGAAACTGAAGGTAGAGCGGATAATATTGAAGGGGATCTCTGAAGCAGGCAAAGGCGACGTTGGCAGTGATTACGGTGTCACTGCAGTGTTGATGCGGGCACATTTACGTGTGCATGTATGTGTGTGTACAGTGTTGCTTTCTTTCTGCCGTCTGGGGCTTGTTTTTGTCTGTCGATTTTCTTACGCCACGTCGCCTTCCGCATGTCACCCACACATTTCCACAACTGGATGATACTCGCTGGAGTATTATGAATGCGCTTATTGTTTTTTCACGACATTCCCAAGCAGATGAATGCAAAAACAAACAAAACTACGAATAAGTTGCGCACATTCTTTTTGCCTATTTATTTTACCTTGTGCTTTCTGTAGTTTTTGTTGGCGATGGTGTCGTCGTTGGTATGCTGAATGATATGTATGAGTTTTTGAAAAATTATTAAGGAAAAGCTTTCTCAGTTTCAAGTCCCACAGGACATTTTCATTGATTAATTCACAACGCAGCGAGTGTTGCAATAAAGCAGCTTCAGTGCGCAACCGAACGATAGGCTGGGGGAGTACCGAAGCTATAGCTGTGTGGTTCTTTCACTCAGTCAGTATTCAAAGAGTGTAAATTAAACCAACTCCGTGACATGGCTCATTCTGAAAAGAGGAGATGAGCAGCTGCACGAATGAGTTCCTCTCGTTGTTTGGAAGCTGGAGTAAAAGCCGTTGAGAGATAACGGCTTTACTGGTGAGCATGAGAGCTAAAGAGGTTAGTTGTGCTCAAGCTTACACGAGTGTTTTGACGAGACCATACAAGCAACGAGCCCAATTGTGTCAACTGTAATGGCCAACGACGTGCACTCACAGCTGGGAATGTGGGAATATTATTGTGACACTAAATCGACCATCGGAGTTAAAATCTTATGGCATTTCGTTCATCGTAGCAAATTCCTCTTGCAATCTTACAGTTACACGTGAATTGGATAATTTTAAGAGTTGAAAAAAGCCCAAGAATTCTAAAAGAGTCTGACCTTTTCATACACCAACAATTCAAATAATGATGTCAAAACCTTATTTCAGTATAACCTCTAAATATCTTAGAAATATTATTATCGATGACCAATAAACGAGAATTATAATAAACAAGTAAGGAAGGGTGAAGTTCGCAAGTGACTGAACATTTAAAACTGCCTCAATACGCCAGGGTCTAAAAGAAGAATTCAACTCTAATTATTTGACGAAAGTGTAAAAGGATTATAATCAAATTTAGCATCTTATCAACCTATCTACATATATGTATATATCTTCGTGTTTGAAATATTTATTTTAATTTCAACCTAATTAACTCAAATGAGAGCCAAATTTAACATATTGGGTTCAAATAAGTGAACAATATAATCGCGAGTCTATCTATCAATTACATTCAAATTCAGCGCAAATCCACATAATACCATTAAACTACCACACTTTAAGACAAGCATTAGTTCTAATTTGGAAAGTCAAAGAAGATGGAAATCCCTGTATCGCATATATTGGACTTAAGGTTGAACTGAATTGATTACACTAAATTTTGGCAATAAAGCATATGGGAGCAGAAAAGACCAACCACAGATTTTACTATACTCGAGAACATGTTTCCACATAATTTAAGAAATGCATACGGATTCGTCTAGAGAAAGAGGCTCTTGACTTGTCCAACTCATCTGCTTTTTCGTTAATGAAAAACCAAGTTATGGACAATTGATGTTGACCAGCCAGTGAGCTTAAGACCTTTCTGAAATTTTTTACTACACTAGAATTGATCTTTAGCTTTTGATCTTTGTCTAAGTAAATGGTCGCTTTCTGTATCCTGCCGTAGTTCAGCAGTAGAACTCCACAGGCTTCATTATAATTTGATAGCCAGTAAATTTGGGTGTGGAAATAGTTATAAACCCAATTTCGTTACGTTCTTATGGTGGGTTCAGTTGAGGTTACTACAGTTATCTGAAATTCTAAATCAGCCGATGGCGTTGGGTTAGCGCAATTGACATCCAATATTTGTGGATATGGGTAATTACGGTTTATATACCGTATGTACTATATATACTGTAAATCCCTCTCCAACGTCACCAACTGCAAGTTATGCTAAGCGGCAGCGAATTGGCATGTGATGGCGTGAGACCAAAGTGTGAACATTTGTCAAAGCCATTGGAACACAAATCCAGCATTCGCATTAAATTCATTCACGTTTGGTTGTGAAGGAATAAATATGTATATATACATAGTATGTCAGTTGGGTGCTACTGCACATGACTTATGAATGAATGAGTTTGATTTTACAACATCTGCTCTATTCACGTGAAAAATTCGATTCTTAAATTGGACAATAAAATGCGGTTGAAAACACACACATACACACCATTTTATTATGTATCTATTGTGCTTTTAATGCCAACACACAAGTGTGTTCATATGAACGTATAGTGAACCTATAACTCATATTGTTGAAATACAAATTGATACTACGAGTACAAGTATAACTGCCTAAGAGATTTTAGTCCTACGTTCTCACACACGTGTAATCGTGAGCAGTCAATTTATATCGTGGTTTACGAGTATATGTGTATGTATATATGCAGCGCGTGTTTGTATCGTTTATTGCTTATTACTGTGTAAATAACGTCTATTTGACTGGATGTGCATTGAACGGTAATGGCTTGCGTCTATGTCCATACAGACATACCTTATTGTGAAACACCACTTAATTTCCGTACTAAAATCGAACTAGTCAAAAAAGAGAATCAGCTTATACATTTATTTGGTGAGTTGTTTCAGAAAACAGTTGGTGAGTCAATACTGCGGCCATCTGATAGGGCATACACGGACTGGTTGGGTTTGTGGTTCATACTAGCTATAAATTAGTGCAAAATTACTTGATTTGACTACGGGGTAGTTACGCAAATAATGCGCCTCTTCACAGACCGCAGATATGGGGGCTCTGGCGTGAAATGAACATCAATATAGGAATTCCTTGTTGTACGTAGAGAATTTTCATTATTTATGCTACACCGTCGCTTTGGAATGTGAATAACAACATTCGCATCTATTTACTTGTTTGCGTACATGTAATTATTTCGCTCGAGACTTACCTGATTATATGTTTATATGTATGTACATATTATGCACTTCGATTTCATTAATATTTAAGAGAAGGCCCGTGGGGTAAAGATGGACTATGTGGAGACTTTAACACTTAAATCACACTTTAAACTAGTAATATTTAACAATTCTGTGTATAATATTTTGTTGCCATATTTTTTCAACTGAAATGAAATATTCTGAAACAAATTTAATTTTTTCGAGATAAGAAAACCAAATAAATTCCCTTGATTTTTACGCCGCTGAGGTAAATTTCACTCTACCGAATAATTTATGCACCCATAACTACTTATATTTCATTGTGCGCCTAACGGTCTGACTTGGAAACTAAACTTAATCATAATGGGAGTGAACTAGGGTCACCGTATTTGAAGTATTGTTCTTTCTCTACTTTGGCAGCATTGCTAAATCTTGCGTTTGAATTAATAATTCTTTTTTAATTGACCAAATTTAGTTTTTTATGCCTAACGGATTAAAATCTCCGGTCCACTCGAATATAAAGCGGAAAAGAGTTTTCACTTCCACAAAATTGGCTTCAATCATTATTATACTCTCGCAACAAAGTTGCTAAGGACAGTATTATAGTTTTGTTCACATAACGGTTGTTTGTAAGTCCTAAAACTAAAAGGGTCAGATATAGGGTTATATATACCAAAGTGATCAGGGTGACGAGTAGAGTTGAAATCCGAAAGTCTGTCTGTCCGTCCGTGCAAGCTGTAACTTGAGTAAAAATTGAGATATCATGATGAAACTTGGTACACGTATTTCTTGGCTCCATAAGAAGTTTAAGTTCGAAGGTGGGCAAAATCGGCCCACTGTCACGCCCACAAAATGGCGAAAACCGAAAACCTATAAAGTGTCATAACTAAGCCATAAATAAAGATATTAATTAGGGAGGGGCATATTTGGACGTAATGTTTTTGCAAAAGTGGGCGTGGCCCCGCCCCCTACTAAGTTTTTTGTACATATCTCGGAAAGTACTATAGCTATGTCAGCCAAACTCTATAGAGTCGTTTCCTTCAAGTATTTCCATATACAGTTTAAAAATGGAAGAAATCGGATAATAACCACGCCCACCTCCCATACAAAGGTTATGTTGAAAATCACTAAAAGTGCGTTAACCGACTAACCAAAAACGTCAGAAACACTAAATTTTACGTAAAAAGTGGCAGAAGGAAGCTGCACCCAGGCATTTTGAAATTGAAAATGGGCGTGGCGACGCCTACTTATGGACCAAAACCATATCTCAGGAACTACTGGACCGATTTCAATGAAATTCGGTATATAATATTTTCTTAACACCCTGATGACATGTACGAAATATGGGTGAAATCGGTTCACAACCACGCTTTCTTCCAATATAACGCTATTTTGAATTCCATCTGATGCCTTCTCTGTATAATACGAGTATATACATTAGGAACCAATGATGATAGCGGAATAAAACTTTACACAAATACGGTATTGGAAAAATATGTAAATGACGGATAATGAAATCTCGATTATCACTTTATCATGCGAGAGTATAAAATGTGCGGTGACACCCGAACTTAGCCCTTCCTTACTTGTCTACACCAAAGCCAAAATTTTACTAACGTACGCTTAATAATTGACAGAGGTAAGGTATCCTGTCCACACTTTTAATAATTTAGTTGTATTATATGTTGATGTTTTATAGTGGCAACGGTATAATCTTCGAAGAAATTGTTCAGATCATACTACTATAGCAAATATGTAGCTCCCATATGAAGTGATCGATCGAAATTCGGTGCTTTTACTGAAAACATTTTTATTTGATATGATATCTTCATAACGGTTGTACGTATCACCTAAAACTAATCGAGATACATTGTTAGGGTTATGTACATAGATGTGAATGATCAGGATGACGAGAAAAGTTGAAATCCGGTTGACTGTCTGTCTGTCCGTCCGTGCAAGCTGTAACTTGAGTTAAAATTGAGGTATCTTGATGAAAATCGGTATACAAGTTCCTTAGTACAAAAAAAAATTCAAGTTCGTAGATAGCTGTAATTAGACCACAAATCGCCATTAACCGAAAACCCCCCGCCCCTTAGTATTTTTAATGTACATATCTCCTAAAACCCTAAAGCTATAACAACTAAATTCGCCCAGCACGACTATTACAAAATCTACTACCGATAGTGAGAAAACGGTTGAAATTATTCGATAGTTATTCTGTGTGTCCAAAATGGTTGGAGTCGGGTCAATACATCCCTGGGCCCTATACCTAATATAAAGATGTTCGAATTGCCTTGTTACTTTATGCTGGATATATCGAGCAATATTTCAGTTATCTCAATGAAAATTTCAGAACGTATTTAACTCATAACACTATATCATTGTGCCTAAAAAGGATATAATTGGGCGAATTGACCTATACCCCATATAACCATTACTCGGATTTTCAAACATCCGGCTGATTTGATGTATAATGACTATGTATAATGATTTTGGTTTTTCTAATAATATATGTATATGTAGACCAGTGTATAAGTTATATATGGTGTATGTATGTATAAAAATGCTTAGATTCCGATCCTCTGGTTGACGTTTTACATCGTAAGGTATTTCCTTGGCTTTGATTTCTGCAAGTTGCAAGAGTATAAAACGTTCGGTTGCACCCGAACTTAGCCCTTTCTTTCTTGTTTTTATCTTACGTTTTTCAATGACTTCTGAAGTGAAATTTCGGAACAAGTCTTCAGGAGCGGTATTTATGAAAAAGCAGAAATTACTTGCGTTCAAATAGATATGGAGGGTACTAACTTTTATGTCTGTATGTAAATATTTAAACTTTTATATTTACTAAAGCGATTGAGTTGATGAAAACCTCAATATGTGGGTATCACCACTGAATTGAGCCAGAATAGTGACGTTTTAGATTAAAAATTGTCAAATAAGAAACAAATGTTGGTATGTGACCAGACATATTCTCCATTGTATTTTAACGTTAATAACTGAAATTATCTTTTTTGTTAACAGAAAATCCATTAGAGTTCCATGAAACTTAACTGTTTAATCCGACTTTTTTCTAAAACCTTCATTGGACCATATTTTTTAGTGGCAAAAAGAAATAGGTAATGAAAATGGATGTCGTTGGATGTTAGCATATTAAATAGGCGGAAAATGCATAAAAAAGTTAATAGTTTCAACAAAAGGGCACGTCAAGTCCCACGACATCAAACGACTCATTTGTTCTAATGAAAATTCACAGGAAATTTTAAATCAAAAGTAGTTGATATTGACTGGAAACTCAGATGTTTCGATTTGCCTCTTCTTGAGTTTTATTTTTGAACCAAAGTTTCGCCAGTAATCTTCACACAATTGTTGTTGCCTATAAAAGCGGGCAATGAATTTATATTGTAGTTGAAATTAAAGAAGGCCACTTTAAATAAATTAAAAAACTCTTACATGGTTTTTCTGAAATCATTGACAGCTTGTGTATCATCACAAAATACATAGCCCTCAGTTCTTGTGAAATTCTGACTTAATCGATTAAGAGAATGCCATTAAACATACATATATTTTTACGTGGAACTGTGGCAGTAATTGTATGCAAATTGTTTTGAAACGAATTCAGTGGCTGATCCCTTTGCTATCACAACCAGCGACTTCCTATTGCTTTATGCCACCAATGTGACTAACCCACAAGTATATTGTCGGCAGTTGCAATATATCAAGCTTAACTAACGAGTTTTCACCAGCACTGAAATCGAAATTAATTTCGGCCCGACATGGCTTATCCCAGCTTGCAATCAGGATATCGAATTGGTCGCACACAGATTGAATGAGTAGCCGCGATGGCGGTGGTCGGGTATAATTGCTGCTTGTACCGGGTCGAGAGTCGAGTGGCGTGCCACACGTTATCGCTGTTGGCGGCGCGCGGGATGGCATGGACCTGTCGCGCCAGCTTTGAAATTGGCGCTGGGAAAATTGGCATGACGGCACCGTGGCGGTTGACGCACCGCTGCTGCCTGCTCGTCATTCATTGCACTAAGTAATGTATGTGTAGGTGCTGATGTATGTTGTACGTTTGTATAAATGGCGCGACTATTTACATATTTGGAATGAGTGTGAGGCAAGTAGGTGTGTCGTCGCCATAAACTGTTGCTGTCGCAGAATGTTGCATGCCACAGAGGCCGAACATGAGCGAAGGCGCAACAGTGGCTACACGCATGTTTATGAATATTATGTCCATTTGGCACGATTCGCTTTTCATCATCACATCTGAGTGTGGGGGTGTGTGTCCTACACGGCGTGTCGTAAAACTAAGCACAAACAGTGGAGCGCTAGGCGGCGAGTTAGTTAGTGGCATGGTGTCGTGTCGCCACTCGGCGTCTTTGTTAAAATTTGTGGCACATACTCAAGTGCGGCAATGCAAAAGCGAAATGAGCAAATAAACTAAGTGCGGCTCGGTGTGAGTCGCGAGTAGGCGCAAATTGGCTAACCACTTTTTAGCTGACTGTAGCGTAGTGGACTACTTTAGACTGGGTCGCTGGAAGATGCCGAAAAGATGGTTATTCCGAAAATATACTTAAATCATTAAAATGATAGTTTTTGTTTTCATTTGATCGGCCATAAAATCATTAACTTCCGCTATATTTATTGTAGAAAATTCAGGGCCTTTATTAGAGGTCGTAAAGAAGACCTTTGTGGTTATGTTACGTTATTTACGACCCAGCTTAATATGAAACCATATTTACATGAAGAAGGTGGTTGGACTAGTTTTGCGTGTCGCAACGTTTATTACCTAGAACATATTGCCCACACTCATGACTGAAATAAAGTGCTCATAAAATTCTGCTACCCACATGATACGTTTTAACCCCATATATTTTAACAGACAACTAATAAAGCATTATTTATTTAAACCAAAAAGCTAGTTTACTGTTTTGTTGTTTCGTTTGAATTATTTGACTTTAATTTAAAAACTAAAATCTAAGGGAGTTTTAATAAAGTGGATTAAAATGGAACGTGTTCTCCCAACAAAAATTTCATAAATTTTTATAAGAAATAATTTTGATTTTACATTGTTTTTTGTACAAGGTCTGTCGCAAAAGAAACGGGACTGTTAAAAAAACAACAAAAAATTAATATTTTTCAAAAGTTATATTTTTTTATTCAAAGTAGTTTCCTTGTGCTTCGATACAGCGTTTAGCCCGGTCAATTAGCATTTCAAATGAGTGTTTAAGGTAATTTTTTGGAATGCTCTTGAGAATATCGGACGTCGCCTTTTGGATAGCTGAAATGTCCTGAAACCAGTGTCCTTTCATGGGCAAATGAAGTTTTCCAAATAGGTAAAAATCACAGGGTGCCAGATCAGGTGAGTAGGGTGAGTGATTAATGGTTAATATGGAGTTTTTTGTCAAAAAATCAGTGAGAAGCGTCGACCGATGACACGGCGCATTATCGTGCAACAGGCGGCAGGACCCTGCCTCACGGTATTCTGGTCGAGCACGACGAATGCGTGACAAAAGACGCTTCATAACACCAAGATAAAACACAGCATTAATCGTTTGGTCGGTGGGACGGTGGGACGAACTCTCGGTGTACAATACCCTCGGAATCGTAAAACCAAATCAGAATTGTCTTTATTTTTGACTTCTGAAGACGACTTTTTTTCGGTGATGGCTCGTCTGGATGCTTCCATTCGGCAACGTTTCATCACCAGTCACAATCGAATATTTGTAGTTTATGTCCTTTCTCGACTCCTTAATCAAATCCTTACAATGTTGGATTCGTAGCAATTTTTGCTCTTCAGTCAATTTGTGCGGAACAAACTTGGAGCACACCTTCCGTAGACCCAATTTATCTATCAAAATGCGACGAATGGAGTCTTTGGTGATATTTAACTCCATTTCCATGTAACGCAAAGAAGATTTCGGCTCATTCTTAATAAATTCCTGCACTTTTTCAATATTGTTTTGGGTAATCACTGATTTTGGCCGGCCCGACCTTCTGATCGTCACAGAGGTCCTCACGACCTTCTTGGAATCGCTTAAACCACTCATGCACATTACTACGGGATAGGCACTGATCACCATAAACTTTTTTCATCATTTAAAATGTTTCAGTAAACGTTTTCCCAAGTTTAAAACAAAATTTAATATTTGCTCTTTGTTCAAAATGCATTTTACGACCGATGACCAAAAGCTGCTGTCACTTTTTGATCGATAACATCGATTGTAGCTATCCAATTGTATTAAAATTTTTACGAAATGTCAACAAGAGATCAAACTTTTTATTTCATATACCCACCAATAGGTGGTGCCACCAGAAACAGCTATGTTTAAAAAGTTCTGTTTCTTTTGCGACAGACCTTGTAAGTACCCGCTGCAACAATGGATGGGTTAAGTGGGTGTATATTTCTGGAGTTGGATTCCTTTATAAAGCGTGGCTCAGGAAATGATTAAACTATGTGAAAAGAAAGCCTTAACGTAAGCTATAATGAAATTATATAATATATTTTTCAAGCCGAGGTAAGTGTCATTAAAACAGTGGTACATTTACTGCTCCGAAGTGCTTCCTCTTAAATCTCATGGCAGAATGGCGATACTGTCCTTGAGCTCACTGACCGTGCGTTGAGGAATGATTAAGGAATGCCTAGCCTTTTTATCAATAGCATCGATTCACTTTGTGATAAGACTAGTATGAGTATCAGACATCAGGGGTGTCGCAGGTAACTGTAAAACTGACGAACTGTTAAGCAAAGGCACTCTAGCTCCGCTATCATTAGAATGGGATTGGGTGGGTAGGATGCCAACTGCAGAGGCTGTGTGGAAGAATACGAGGTAGAAACATCTTAACACTTCTTTCTTGACTGTCCTCCGATTACGAGAGGGAGCTAGTACTTTTTGATATGCCACCGAGCTAGTTTGAATAGAAATTGAAAGCTTAAGCTAATTTGTATTGAAACAAGGCGCTTATGAGATCAGATACATAAATTATATTTTTTATAGCTTCACTTAAGACTGCATATAGTAGGCTGGATCAGCGATTGAAGCTGGATCAGCGTACTTCTGAATCAGAAATATTTATCGCTATGATTTGCGGAATAAACTTTAGCAATCAAACTGTCGCTAAACTTGGAGGAGCTGTGTATAATGGACGAACTCCACGGATCAAGACGCTCATAAAAGAACAGAGAGTTTTGAGCAAACGGTATATTTAGTGATGGGGCTAATTTCAACATTTTCAAGCAAAACTGTGGTAATAAAATATGGCGGAAAGCGAATTGTAAAATGCACGGTAAAAACACAAAATGTTCAGTCCAGCATAGAGATGCCAATGTAAAGATGTGAAGGTGTGTATGAGTGCAATTTATTACTGACAAATTAAATTATCCACACTATATTCAAATCTTAAATGATTGGTTTTCGGGTAGAATGTGTAGAAGTTCTCGCGAGTGCGGAATGTTCTCTGATCGCCTTTCACTTGGGAGTGGCCAAAAATGATTTTTTACATATGACTCAAGCAGCTCACGACTTCCGGTATTAGACCAAGTATCTTCTGGTTAGCCAAAGAACATACGTTTGAAGGCGAGCCAAAGAGAGAAGGCGAACTATTCATACTGAGGGTTGTGCGTTGAGTTTGGGACCCGCCAACCAATGAAAACTAATCAACAGCCTCGGATGAGAGACCCCCCTTTTCATGACGACTATGCCAAACGCACAAAAGATTAGAATTGAGGGCATGTACCGGGAATATCCGGTTCCTTAATTGAGAAGATTCCGCTGCCCAGCTGGTTGATGTCCTCGTAAAAATAAAGGTTGACATCACCGCCGTCCAAGAAATGCGATAGACGGGTCAAGGACTGAGACGAGTGGGTCTTTGTGGCATTTACTACAGTGGCCATATAAAGGAGCGCTAATTCGGTGTGGGATTCGTGGTGGGAGATAGACTTCGTCGCCGAGTCCTGGCATTCACCCCGGCGAATGAACGTCTAACACAATCCGCATCAAAGCGAAGTTCTTCAACATATCGCTGATTTACGCCCACACCCTGACGGGAGAGAAAGACGATGTGACCACAGAAGGCTTCTATGAGCGCTTGGAGAGCACCTTTGATGCCAGAATTGTGCTTGGCGACTTTAACGCCAGGATGGGCAAAGAAGGTATCTTTGGCACAGGGGTCGGGAAATTCAGTCTCCATGAGGAAACATCCCCAAGTGGGTTGAGGCTGATCGACTTCGATCAGACCACTATCTTTTTGCAGCTAAGATTCGTACTCGCCTCTGTGCAGCAAAAAACGCACCTCAACAAACACAAAGAAGGTTCGACGTCGAAAAGCTGCAATCACAACAGACAGCCGAACGATTTTCTACTCGACTTGCACTCCTGCTCTCTGAGAGCACTCATCAGCTATTCGATATAAGGGAACTGTGGGACGGCATTTCATGTTCCTAACGTACAGCTGCCAACGAAATCAATGGTTTTCGGATAAGAAGAACCTCTCCGAGCCGTTCGATACCAAACGAGGTTTCAGACAAGATGACCTCTTATCGTGCGACTTCTTCAATCTACGGCTCGAGAAAATAATTCAAGCTCGAGAGCTGAATATAGAAGGTACAATCTTCTGCAAGAGTGCACAGCTTCTGGCGTACGACAATAATTTTGATATCATTGGCCTCAACAAACGTGCCGTTAGTTCTGCTTTATTAAAACTGGATAAGGAAGCGAAGCAAATGAATCTGGTAATTAACGAGGGCAAGACGAAATATCTTCTGTCAACAATCAAACAGTTGTTGCCTCCGCCACTTGGCTCCCACGTCACTGTTGACAGTGGTAACTTCGAATTAGCCTTAACACCAACAACAACGTCCGCCTCGAAATCCAACGCAGAATATCTCTTGCCAACAGTAGCTACTTCGGACTAAGGAGGCATTTGAGAAGTAAAATCCGCTCTCGACGAACAAAAAACAAACTCTATAAGTCACTCATTATTCCCGTCTTGCTATATGGTGCTATGACAACATCTGATGAGTCAACGTTATGAGTTTGCGAGAGAAAGGTCCGGTGGAAGACTTATGGTCTTTTGCGCGTTGGCCACGGCGTATATCGCATTCGATAGAGCGGTCAGCTGTATGAGATATACGACAATATTGAAATAGTTCAGCAAATTAAAAGACAGCGGCTTCCACTCCGTTGGAAAGATCAGGTGGAGAACTTGACCTGGCTTCGCTTGGAAACTCCAATTGGCGCCGCATTGCAAAAAGAAGAAATGAAAGCTTTTCAACAACGAAATTATTTTCGTCGCATTTTTCCTGTATTCCCGTTGAGGTATATTGTGACAAAAATGAACCAGAAATTATTATTAATTTCCCCGGTAAATGATATTTCAAAAAAATGTATTTGCTAAGTTGATAGGACTATCCTTAACTACTATGCCAAATACGAGCGCCAACTGTTAACTAGTTTGTTTACAGCAGCTGCTTAAGTCGGTATACCTCAGTGGTGCTTTGCGATTTTACTAAAAAATACAAATGTCTAAAAAAAATTTGTCTCAAATTTCGTATTTCTTTCCAAATTTCGCGAGCGGAATCGTCGCGAATGTGCGGTAATTTAGTTTTATCAAAAATACAACCTTACGAGTGGTACAAAGCTTTCAAAGACGGTCGAGAGATCGTTAAAGACATGCATCGTTCTGGACGACCTTCTACTTCTTCAACTGTGAGTGAAGGATGTGGTACGTGAAAGTCGTCAGACAAGTGTTAGAGAGATGGCAAGAGAGCTCGACATCTCTCGCGAGTCCGTTTGAATGATTTTGGTGAATATTTGGGATATGAAACGCGTTTTTACTCGACTCGTCCCGAAAAAGCTGAATTTTTACAGTATACACGTCTCTTTGAACATGCTTGATCTTGCGAATTCCGATCCCACATTCATGGAGAGCATTATAAGTGCCGACGAGACATGGGTTAATGAGTTTGACATGCAAACAAGTCAACAATCATCGGAATGGAGAGGAAAAAAAGGAACCGAAACCGAAGAAACACGCCCTTCAAAATTAAGGTGAAGCTCATTCTTTTTTTTTCAATAATCGTGGTTAAGTGCATCATGAATTTGTTTCAGAGAGACAGGCGATCAAGGAGGAGTTCGGTGTGGTCGTACGTGAGAACATTCGTCGAAACGGCCGGAATTGTGGAGGAACAAAATTAGGGGTTTTTACACGATGATAATGCACAATCGCAACGAGCTCCGATTGTGACCGAATTTAAAGCCAAAAACGCAATGAATACCATCGATCAACCACCGTTTTCACCAGATTTGGCTCATATGACAATTAATAAAAATATTTCAGATAAAAAATTGTGAAAAGAAATATTACTTGAAAAATTCATATGGTGGTTTTCTAAGATCAATAAACGAGATTAATTAGGAAAAATTCACCATTTGTATAAAAATGAAAAAATTTTTCGAGATAAAACATTCGTAACCCTTAAAAATTCAACCATGCCCCCTCCTATTTTCCCAATCTCAAATCGGTCGTAAATTATTTTTCTTTTAGTTTCAGCTATTTTTTGTTTTCAAATATTACCTACCCTGGTCTGAATAATAAGGGTTGATAGTAAATTTTGGTATTCTGTTGTGGAACGACAGCTATTATGGATGCGTAATAGGGGCGTAAATCAACCAATTTTAATAAATTTGAATTTAAATTGTATTTACATATTATTAAGTACAGTAGCTAAATAGAAGGTATTTTCTGCTGAGCTTCCTTGGAGCTGGCATATAAATTAAGAAGATGCTTATTTATTAATTACAATGAATTATAACAACTTTAATTACATCGTTAAAATGCACTTAAGAAAGTTTAAGACCTTCATAACTAGTGCACCATAAGTGAGCATGTGAAGACGTAATAAAAATGCAACAACACCTGTGATAAATCATATTTCACACATCCATACATATGTACATATATGATATTCTATGTTATATACTAGAGAAAGAATGTATGTGTGAGTATGTAGCGTCTTTGTTTACCCTACATGCTTTATTACACACACACGTAACATAAGTACAAGCAAGAACTCGGGAGTGGGTCACGCAAAGAGGGCTTCGTGGTGAATAGAAAACGGTGTGCCCTTCTGCGAAGTTTGAGAAACCGCCCAAAATTGTGTTTCCCGCAAACATCTAACCATCAACGAGATGAACCGAACAACTGCTGCACTCGCTGACTGGTTGGCTGACAGGTAAGCAGTTCGTGGACAGGTGAGCAAGTGAACACCCGAAAACCTACGAAAATTCAACACAGTGAAATTAAGCGGTTGGTTGGGTTGTGCACCAAATGTAACTGTTGCTGGCACAAATTATTGTCGTCCCTAGCCTTTTGCTACTTTTGTTCGTTGCAAGTGTTGACTGCTCGGTCACTTGAGTTTTAACACATGCACGCGCGCACACATGTTCACATGCATATCTGTGTATATATGTAAATACATACATACATACATATGTTCACTGTTATACTTTCTAACTTTGATTGTGCGCTTTTTTAGCATTTAGTTAAAGTTCGCACTGTTTTTGTTGTTTTGCTTATAATTCTGCACAGAGTGCGGCGTGTCTGCGTTCTCTACTTACATACATATGGTACTATACCATACGTGAAGCATTGCTGGCTACTGACGAGGCAAAAGTTCAGTTGTGCGGAGGTAATGACACTGCTGCTTGCGGCTCGCCGCTTCCCTTTCTCACTTCCTGTAATTGTAATTAAAAATATTCGTTTTTCATTTTCGTGAGAAATTAAAAAAATTGGGCGCAGAGACAAAAACGAAATAACTGTCGGATTGTAACATTACAAAAAATTTTAAGCGCTAATATTTAATCCGTAGTTATCTAACTATTATGCTGAAATCCATGGTGAGATTTATTCATTTGAGGGGCTTAGTCTAATAAGATTATCAGATGATAATATTTATCTACATACATAGAATTTCATATAATTATATGGCCATATACATATGTATATAGCTGCGAGTAATAAAATAGTAGCGATGTAGACATTTATAAATGATCAGCGTGACGACTTGAATTGATATAGCCATATCTGTCTGTATTTAACTAGTTCCACAGTTTCTGAGATATATTTTGCACACGTACATGTCTACCCAAGAAGCTGTACATTTGTCGGAACCGGTGCCGGATCGCTTTAGCATACAGCTGCCATACGACCTGCAAAATCAAAAAAGGGCTTATATAGAAAATTATTTGACAATGTATCGTCACCAAATTTGACATTTGATTAGGATTATTTTTTACGATCACCGAATAAATTTTTCCGATCGGATTATTATATAGTTGATATACAACTGCCCAATAAAAATGAAGTTTTTGTATGGAAAACGTTTTTCATTTTTGTTGTTGTTTATATAGGAACCTTAGAAGGGCTGCGAGAGCTGTCTAGTAGATACATAGCTGGTCCTTGAAGTAACTGACAAGTCTATTTTTATACTCTCGCAACAAAGTTGCTAAGGAGAGTATTATAGTTTTGTTCACATAACGGTTGTTTGTAAGTCCTAAAACTAAAAGAGTCAGATATAGGGTTATATATACCAAAGTGATCAGGGTGACGAGTAGAGTTGAAATCCGGATGTCTGTCTGTCCGTCCGTCCGTGCAAGCTGTAACTTGAGTAAAAATTGAGATATCATGATGAAACTTGGTACACGTATTCCTTGGCTCCATAAGAAGGTTAAGTTCGAATATGGCCTACTGCCACGCCCACAAAATGGCGAAAACCGAAAACCTATAAAGTGTCATAACTAAGCCATAAATAAAGATATTAAAGTGAAATTTGGCACAAAGGATCGCATTATGGAGGGGCATATTTGGACGTAATTTTTTTGGAAAAGTGGGCGTGGCCCCGCCCCCTGCTAAGTTTTTTGTACATATCTTGGAAACTACTATAGCTATGTCAACCAAACTCTATAGAGTCGTTTCCTTTAGGCATTTCTATATACCAGTTCAAAAATGGAAGAAATCGGATAATAAACACGCCCACCTCCCATACAAAGGTTATGTTGAAAATCACTAAAAATGCGTTAACCGACTAACCAAAAACGTCAGAAACACTAAATTTTACGGAAGAAATGGCAAAAGGAAGCAGCTCCCAGGCTTTTTTAAAAATTTAAAATGGGTGTGGCGTCGCCCACTTATGGACCAAAAACCATATCTCAGGATTTCAATGAAATTCGGTATATAATATTTTCCTAACACCCTGATGACATGTACGAAATATGGGTGAAATCGGTTCACAACCACGCTTTCTTCCAATATAACGCTATTTTGAATTCCATCTGATGTCTTCTCTGTATAATATATACATTAGGAACCAATGATGATAGCGGAATAAAACTTTACACAAATACGGTATTGGAAAAATATGTAAATGACGTATAATGAAATCTCGATTATCACTTTATCATGCGAGAGTATAAAATGTTCGGTGACACCCGAACTTAGCCCTTCCTTACTTGTTTTATTTAAAATACTCACAAGTCTGTAATCAGCATTTAATAGTTGTAAGGCAAATTTTTTTCTTAGCATATACTATATATTTTCTAGTCAAAATGATAGAGGATCTGACCTGTTAGAACCTTGTTACATATAATAAACCATACAACAGATTGAAAAGAGAAACGTCGGAAACTTTTCGACAACCCCTATTTAAAATAATACATTTTTGGACAACAGAAAGTTAAGGATTATTTCATATCACATTTTATAATATCTGTATATGTGACCTGGTCTACGGAAAGGGGGCTTAGGTGTCAAAAAATCAATTTTCACTTTTTAGTTGATTCGGATGGAAGATCACAACAAGATAACAACACTTACTGGACTAGTTTTCGCACGTTAGCTCCCTTTTCGTAGACCAGGTCACATATATCTTTCAGTTTGTAGCAGTCTCTCTAATGAGTCTAATAAAACCTTACTTGAATACTTAAGAACGCACTTTCAAGATTTTGTTATACTCATACTGCTGATTAAATCGTCTTGAAAGCGTTTAGATGCGATATTATAAATGTCATAAATGAAAAGTTGTTTGTCTAGCGAAATATAATAGAACTTCACACTGCGATGTGATTAAACTGTTGATTTTCGCGCAGCCATCTAATACTTGATAGGATATTTACATATTGTACATATGTGAATTTGGAATATTTGTGGTGTGCACAAGTATAGTTCAACATTCTTAGGCATTCCGCTTATTCTAAACATTTATTCATTTACATATTATACTTAAATTCTTTGTACTCATGTTCTTCTCCTTCCTCCAAATCGTGTATTTGTAGCGAAGAGAATGTTTGGAAACTTTGTGAACAAGTGAAGAAAACACGCATCGATGAACTTTCCAAGTGCTACGCGGTGTTCGTGTCAAATGAGGGGCGCACGGTGCCGCTATGGCGTCAAAAAGCAGGACGTGGCGATGATCAGGTCGTGATATGGGTAAGTAACAAATCAAACAACAATGTGTGTAAAGTACGAAAGAAGAAAGCCGAATACATGAAAAAAGAATAAAACAAAAAAGAAAAACAACGAAGGCTGCAATGTTCAAATAAAGCGCAACACATTCTGTTGCGCACAAGTGGCACTTGTAAGCGCTTACCGCTTTTCTTGCTGCTCGCATGCTGTTACTTCGCCCTTTTGCACAGTTGCCATATTTAAACTGTTGCAAAGCTAGTGTCAAATTCTATACACATACGCCACAACACATTCATATCTAATACTCTTTCTTCGCCCTATTCTTCGCAAAAACCCAATCCTTCGATTAGGGTGTGCTAGGGCATAGTACAGAGCATACGTTGCGTATGAGTAACTTTCATACGTTTGAAAACGATTACATTTGAACTGATTTCCAATTATTGCTTTTAATTATACATTGAGCAAGGTTTATTCAATTTGCCCAGAAGGATACGTCGGAGACCCTAGCTTGGCAGATTTAGCTCTGACTGCCTGTATATATGCGAACTATTCCATCAGTAATTAATATGTTGATCCACACTATGATGACACTATAGGATATAGCTGTCATACAAACTGATAGATCAAAATCAAGTCCTTTTATGGAAAACTTAAAAAGAGACAAAGATACAAAGATACAATCTCCAAACAAATTGTTCAGTTGGGATCGTAGATGTCAGCTGAATTTATCGATTTCACAAAACAAACTTAATTAAAATATTATCAAATTAAAATAATTCCTATAACTTTACATCCAAAACCTCGAAATGAGCAATACTATTATGCACACAAATTTTTAGGTAATATGAAAGTCACTGTTAACTTTATTCTTCGCAGTTAATCGAATCTTAAAGAGCTATCCTAAAGTATTTGATGACTGAAAAGTGTTTTTATATAATTTGTTTGAATATCTAAATTTTTCGAACCCTCCTAACATATATTCGACACTATTATTTATACTTCAGCTCATGTATATACACACATTCATGCAATGCCCTGCACGTTCCTGGGTACGTTAAACGCACGTACGTGTCTTGTCTCCGTTGCTGACGCCATCTCTGCCGTCCTTTCGACGCAGCCGAATGCGCGAACATTTGCACTTTTCACACAAATAATGCCTTTGAATTGAAAATTGATTGATGATAGAAAAGTGTTTCCTAGCGAAGATTTCAAACTCCTCACACAAACACTTCAGAATTATTTTTTATTCTTACCATTATTAGTGAACTTGCCGAATTTTCCATTTCTGCAACTCTAAATCTTCAAATTGTAGATTTATTATACACATGCAAAAATATGTTCGAAAATTTGAACAATTAGCAGCTGAAGTTCTCCACGAGAGAATAACATACTCTCTTTAATCGGTACCGTCATTAAGTACGTACCATGTGAATATAATAACACAATAAAATTTAATATAATGAAAATTTTTAAGTTTGAGCTTGAGCTTAAGGTCTGTAACTTGAGTAAAAATTGAGACATCTTGATGAAACTTAGTATGGTATGCGCGCTTCCTGGTTAAAAAAAGGCATGTGTTCGTAGATGGTCGTAATAGGACCACTGCCACGCCCACAAAACGCCGTTAACCGAAAACCTATAAAGTGTCTTAACTAAGCACTAAATTAGGATATAAAACTCTAATTTGTCACAGGGGATCGCAGTAGCAAGAAGCTGACAATTTTGAAAATGTAATATAAATAATAAGTTTAATGTACATATCTCTGAAACTAATTAAGATACAACAACCATAACAACAAAGTTATAAAAACTCCAACCGACAGTATAAAAATGGGTGAAATCGGATGGTAGCCCCGCCCCATAAAACGGTGGCCATTAGATTCTACAAAGTAAGGAGCAACTAGTATGTATAACAGGATACAACATTGCACGAATAATGCCTTTGAAATATACATCTTATGACTAGGGTTACCATATCGGTCTCAGTCAAAATCAGTCCCGTTGCATATGTACCTGAGAGGCTATTATGCTCGTTACTCCTGATTAAGGAAAAAATACGCTCGCAATTTGCGTTGTGACCAGGGATAGACAACAAATACCGAACTATTATCAAGATTTCGGAAAACGACTCAACGTTCTTATTAGCTTTGAAGAATTGACGCAGCTGCTCATTAACAGATTGGGCATAAAACCGTCTGATATTTCTCGGTCCTCTTTTTTCGATTTCAAGAACGCATTCAAATTTGCCAACTGATCGATCAATTTGTTGTCGTCAATATTAACATTTTTCGAGTCTAAAAACTGAATCGTCTTAACATTTAATGCAGTCGTATTTCCATGCGACGATATACATGTATGCATTATGGCGATAACATACATATGGTGTGCGTTCCAAAACTCAACCGAGTTCGACTCGCGCAGGAATTTTATGCCGAAAAAACCTGCGCCAGTTGAACTCGGTTGAGTTTTGAAACGCAACCATGAATGATATGATTCATATAAATGCATCCTACGCGTGGCGCGCAAATTCAAAACGCCCAAGTAAACTAAAACGCTGTGATGCTTACTTTTTTTCACGCACTTGCTCAAAAAAATAATAATAATTAAAAGCATCGCCGATTCAGGAGGAAACCAGGAAATCAGTGCATCACGAAAATCAGAGAATTTTAACGAAAATCAAGAAATTTGTGCGGAAGGTCAAAATCAGGGAACTCCCTGACAAATCAGGGAATATGGTAACCCTACTTTTGACTAAACATTGTAGAAATGGAACCAAAACGGTTCAAACCCCTGGGTACTGGGTATTTTGAACCCAGTACCAATATTTAACTTTTACTGTAAATATCGATCAATATGTGCGATATATAACACCGGTCAACAAAAAAAAAATTTTTTTTGGGGTTTCTGTTCTCATTGTTGAATTCTTAATTAATTTATTTTTGCAAATTCCAAAATTGCGTACTTAAATATTTTAAATCTTTAGTATGCAACAAACGTAAGTATGCATAACCCTTCTGAAGCTTACTCTCTAACCACTACATACTTTGAACTAACTTTTTGAACCAAAAACTGTAGTCAAATTGACTACAATCAGGACTTCTGGGAGGCCAATTATTTGCAGCTATGCAACCAGGAACATTGATTTTAGGTCACTGCTGAGTGATTTTTGCCTAGTGTACTGAGGCAAAAATCCATTATTAATTGCTTTTAAAGCATCTTGAATAAAAACGACTGTTAACCACTTATTCACAGAAAAGAGTTTTATATTTATGCTAGCAGCTGAATGGTAACGACGCAAAAATGAGAAACGCCGGCATAAAATACAAGGAGTCATTGTAGAGCTCTGAAATTTTGCACAGGTTATTTTTGAGACAATTGCAGTTTTTAAAAAAAAAATTAAGAAAATTCGCCCACTTTTACGCCCACCTGCCATACAGTCGAAATTTGTAAAATGCCGTATTGTCCGTAATACTTTAGGTATAACTTTCAATTTTGGTATACTTGAATGTTATATGTTACAAACATTATGAAATATAAAAACTTTGGCCCAGTTAAATCGGATACTACCTCAACATAAAAAGTACTTATTTTATAAAATATATTAAATACAACGTTCAAATTAGTGATATTACTTAATTTATATCATTTAAAATGTTTATACAAAAAAATGAATAAAATCACGTACCTCCCATTGAAATGCAATAAAAAAAACAACCCCATTCAATAATTTTTTAACATCATCATTATTCTAATTTTTTCAATTTGATCTCATTCTAAATGAATTAATATAAAATCTGATTATATTTGCAAGTGGCATTAATCTTCATTATTAGAAAAAAAATTTTCGGTTATACAGTTTCTCTATTATTCATTGTTTATTCCTGTAGCAAAAAAAAAAAGTACAGTTGAACAGATTTCTGGTATTGAATCGATGGAAAAAATGCCCAAAAGACAACAAGGTTACCAAAAATTTTCACAATATTGGCTTATGATCTTGAAACAAAAATAATTATAATGCGAGAGACTATTTTTATTTTCCTGCCAGGCGAAGCAGAAACAATATAATTTCTAATTCATTATAATGTTATAACCATTTGTTGTCATTAAAAATTTCATCACGCAAATTGACCTTAACAAAATTATTATCAAATTTTGTAAAATGTCAAAAATTGCATAAAGCTCATAAATTCCATAATATCTTAAGAAACCCACTATGCAACAAACAATTAAAAAAAAATAAAAGTAAAAGTTGTAAACATGCTATTGCATGTTTACCTCTAACGACAGAACATGCGCGTTACGTACTTTTTGTAGTTTTTTGTATGTTTAATGTGCTTTTGCAAAATTTTGCTATATGTCCTCTACTTTAAATTAAATTGATTTCAAACTTTCATTTGGTATAACTGCACCTAGGGCGAGGGGCTGCTCTATATTTCCAGCTATGAAAATGCAAAATATTCAATTTTTGCACCACAGTTCTGCTGTTAAGAAAAAAAATTGTGTTTTTTTGTTTTTAATTTATTTTTTCATTTACTCATTCTACAATAACTAAATTAAAAAAATACTTGAAAGTTGTTATTATGCATTTTTATTTTAATGCTTTTGATTATTACATATTGAACTAACATATTTCAAGCGCGTTGGCATAAACTTTGACATCTTGCTGTTATGAGGCTGAAATTTCAGGGAATTTTTACCCATATATTGTTAAATACTTGAAAATTTCACAGAAGTGAAGAGATGTCAAAAACCATTTTTTGCCGCGGTTACTACTGGCTGAATGTGCGACGTTGAACCGTTTAAGTACAATTTTTCCGTTTTTAGAAGCGTAGATGTTGTCCTTCTGTTTATTAAAAACTTCTTCAACTGAAACATTTTTTTATCTGTTAAATTTATTGACGGTAGATTTTCGTATAGAGATCATCTCGAATCAGTCTTGACATTGATCCGGTTGATATATGGAATCCCTTGACATTGTATGTATTGGTTTGAACCACATTAGAACGACCACTTCTCCCACTGTCATCAACTATAGACGTTTGGGAAAAAGGACATAGTTGTACGTGGTGTGTGGTACGATCACCTTCTTCCAATTGCAACCATAAACAGTTGGTTATTATCGATCTATACCGCTCTCCATTGACAATAACGGTGTCACTAGCTTCATTTCGAAAGGACCAATGATTCCACCAGACCAAAAACCTTACCAAACTGTCAATTTAGGTGAATGACATTTTTTTTCTTGAATAATTTGCGGATTTTCTTCGCACCACATTTTAGCAAATTCACCACATTTACGGAGGTCCAATGGCTTCAGTTCTTAAGTGAGAACAATTTTATACGGATGTAAGCCCAAATTTTCTCAAAATCCGTTAGGTTAGAGTTTGAGGCAGTCTCAATACTTGAGAACATCTTAGAATCGACTAAATGCGGTTTTCAGCAACACTTGCCTGAACGGCGACGATTTTTTCATTACTTCGAGCGGGTCTTATTGGCATTTGCACATTATGAAAAGACATGTGTGCTCGAAGTTCTTAACAATTCGACGAATAGCGAGGAATTCTTGCAATTGGAGAACGATTATTTTGGTAATAAAATTGATTAATTTGTAAACGTTGTTCTTGCGTTTCATCTTTCGATGATGAAATTTCAAACATTACTGAATACAATGAAAAAGAATTACAGATCACGACTTATTAAAAATGGCCGAAACGACTCTTCGAAATAATATCATCCTTCCTAATAGGGATATTAAGATAGGTCAAAATTCAGATGATTTATGGAAAGATGTTGCGGTAAATCCGCCTCTTCTTGGCACAAAATTAGTTGTATCATTTGGACTTCTAGAATTTGCCAAAAACCGACCTTCGTTTGGTTTAAAGCATACTTTAGTTTTCTACAACCATGATTCTATTGACATAATAGTAAAATAAGTGGTAATGAATGAAATAAAGAAATTCGAGTTTTTTTTCTTTACTTCCAGAATAATTCGTCAAAGCATGATCTACTTTAATCACTCTGGATGGACCCTTATGATTTTTCCCCTTTAAAGTTTTTAATCACACAAAACTCATTACTGTTAAATAATAATATTAGCTTTTTTGAGGCCGTGGTGTGATACAATCCTCAAATCGACCCGAACCTTGTGAATCACTTTCATACATATAAGCATTGAATGGTTTTGACTTTAAATTCTCTTTGAAATTGCTAATAGACACCATAAAGAGATTTCTAAATTCTTAAAATTAGGACAGCAAATGCGGCCGTTTTTCACTTTTACTTTTCTCTCCAAATAAAGGTCACGCTGTATTTGTTTGAAGTACTTAATGTACTACGTATTCACTGAAAAGCAACGTTCGAATTCATTAGTCAGTTGCATCCGGTGACTGTCAAACATTAAATACACAACACAAGCGCGAAATGATAGAAGACTTTATTGGCAGCGCTAGTCGATGAAGGGCTGGTTAGAAAAGGCATTGCAGTTACACCGGTGACTACCACCCCGTGCTGCAGAGCAGCTGCATTTCAGACAGAGGCTGTGACCAGGCCATCACAACCGATCGGCGTCATCAATTATGTATGAATTTACTCGGCGAACGCGTTCGCTGGTGAGATGACTGGAGAGTGATGTATGTTCTGCTTCAATTTTATTAGCGAAAAGTAGATACGACTACGTGGCCAGGGTCACACAAAGCTTCATGTATTGTTACTGTAGTTGCAATTCCGTGAAAATTCGGTGGCGATTTGGTATGTTGGCTCGCAGCACGGAAAAGGGCAAATAAGAAATGTGTGGCGTCGCCTAGCGCCCTTGCTCGGCTGTTCTGACTTGTTGGCTGATTGCTTATTCTGCGTGTTCTAAGCTTATCCTTGGCCGTTCACAATTCTATGGGCGCTTGGTTTGTTCGTAAAATTTTTTACGTAGAAGTAAAATCTCATGAATACACTTAACCTTTCCCGTGCATGCATTAATAAAGTCATATTGGCTAACTACGTACTCTAAGTAGCCGCCCTCGAGTTTCTTCTTTGCCTACTTTTCGGAGCACAAGAAAAAAATACAAAAAAAAAACAGAGTAAAATAGCAAATGCACATGAAGAGCCGGACCTAAATGGAAAAGGCAATTTCAGTGGGGCCTGCAAGCGCGTAGTTAGGCTGGCTAGCAGCAATTGGAGGTTATTCGTGAATTTTGCGAATTTGTCTACTAATAAAATAAAGAAATTATGTGCTTGATGGCTGACATGCCGAGGCCAGTATAAGCTTGAAGGCGCGCCAATTTTACGGTCGGCGAGGGAAGTTTGTGGCGAATGGCGCAATGGCTCAATGAGCATCATACACACCACACCAGTAGCCGTTATTTGTTGTTATTTTAGCGTGTAAATGGCGTATAGCATGTTGAACGTGGCATGTGCACAAAATACCCGTCGGCGTTAATGTTCACAACTACAATTACAGAGCGAGCAAAAAATTCATCCAGCATTTACCTTAAAAAATCTACACTCGTGCTTATATATTTAGAAGTATATGTTTTTATAAATGTTCTTTCTTTTTATGTGAGCGTGTATATTTGCTGTTACAGTACTTCTCTTTCGTGCCAGTCTTAAGTCCCCTTGGGCTCTGTGTTTTTGTCCGCCTATTACCGCTACCAGTTGTAGCCTTGTCAAACCCCGCATCACGAATATGTAATGCAGTTTATTATTATTTTTTCGTTAGATTCTTTCTTTTCTGCATTACAACTTTTTTACATATATGTATATGTGAAGGCTTGTTTGAGTATACGTCTATTTAGGCACCTACATATAACTGTATTCTTACTGTTCCACGTAATATAGATATGCATTTCAAATAAATTTACAGCGTTTTGCACTAAATTTATATTTTATTTCTTCTAGGACTACCACGTCTTCTTTATGCACAATCCATCGCCAAATCGCTGCTTGGTGTTTGACTTGGACACGACACTACCTTTTCCTACATATTTTCACAAGTACGTAACAGAAACGTTTCGCTCGGATCTTGCGCTGAGACCGGAACATCACAGGTGAGTAGTTATGCGGTTTAGATCGTAGAATAGATGGCATTAAGAAAATGTTTGTACTAAATTTCCCGTGGTTTGTGGGATGTCAAATTGCATCGGAAAATGGACGTTATAAGCATGGCGGGAACCGCGAAGAAAAACACGATACCTCCATCCAACAATTGTTGCAGAAAAAATCTACGAAATTACGTCAAATACGCGTATCTTCTGATGAATTTAATAGATAATTAATGCCCTTTAGTCATTAAAAAAGCATTTTAAATGATGAAGCTAGAAAAACTATGTGCAATTGTCTTCTATATTTGGAAAAACATATTCAGATCTTCATATTCGGTTGAAAAACTTAGGAAAACGTAGGAATCGATTTATATAGGGAGGTAGCTCTGGAGTTCAGTGAATTTCGTCAATAATTCTAGACGCTATCCAGGAATTGGACAAGTTACAGAACTTATAAATCAAAAAAGTTCAGAAATAAATGAGTGTACCAATAAATCCGCAAGAATATCGAGCAAATGACCAAAATTTTACTACACAAACAATAAAAGATACACTGAAAAACATTAGATTTATTAAGTAGGCCTCACTTGAGCTGGTGCCCACTTTTGGGTATCCTCGAGATAGTTATAAAATCCACAAATAGAAGCCCCAGTATTTGCTTATGCATGTTTTCTTATGTATATCGAAGAAAAATATTGATTTCTTGAAACAATTAGCTAGTTTGCAAATTTCATTTATATCGTCTTATTGGGTTGATAGAATTGAAAAATTGTGCATTCCGCATTAACTTATTGAAATATTTAATATATTATAGCATCTGATAACATTTGCATCATTATCATTTTATTTGCAGGTACTTCAGAGTCATACCCGCAGAAACATATCTAAGTGAATTTTCATCCGACCGCCGCCACATGCGAAGGCCAGATGGCAGTTGGATAAAGCCACCGCCGTCATACCCGCCCATACAGTCAAACAGTAAGGCATTTCAGGCATTTATTTTTCATTTACGATTCGATTATAATGTTATTGGGTTTGAATTTCATTTCATATATTTTTATCAACATCTCTCCACCTCCAGGCAATGCGCATAGTTTGGGTGACTTTATCTGCATGAATGCGGGCAAAGGACCCGGCACCGTCTACAGCCTCTCGGAATTCGTGCAAACCTTCTACAAGGCGCCGAATATGGTGGCGCAGCAGAACAACAAATAATATCAACATTGCTGAACAGCTATCAATGAAGTGCCAGTCAAGTTAACGAGCCGACAGTAGCGCCAAAACGCCGCATGTGCACTTGCAGTAGAAAATGAGAAAACGAAAGAGTTGCAACTGGACCAGTTGTTTACGCTTAGGTGAATTATTTAATAGCAATAGGGAGTGCATTGAGGGTCGGCAACGTTTTGCAGGCAGTGATGCGATGTCGTGAGTGTCAACGTAAAGATCAAATAAATAACAATAACAGCAGCAGCAGCAGCACATGCCAATAAGTAGGGGAGCAGAATTGAGGACAACATGAATAAGTTATAGCAGGTTTCAGAAGCCAATGCAGCGACCATCAAGCGAACCATATTATCGTCAGTAAAAGTTGCCTTCAAATTGCTCGCTTGCACTCGGCGCAGGAGTGCCATGCAGGCTATCAATGAACAGCTGAAAATGTCACTTAATTTGCATACAACACAAAATCACCTTTAGCTTTAGCCAGGCACAGCTGCTAAGCTTTAACGACTGCAAGATTCTCCAACAAGCGCCGATTTGGCCTTTCGGTTCATTCCGATTGACGATACTTCTATTATGCGCAGAACTACATGAGCAGTCATACCGCCTGCACCTCGAAACTCGTGGCTAGAATGCTTTGCCAGCATTCAGTAAAAAATACTTTCCAAGTATGCGCTATGCCGAGGAATATTTTCAACTTTTATGCATGGCATTCTATTTGCTGCCGTTTTTGTTGGCTGCTCATATTTATAACCAAGCATCCTTGCCGACATTGGCGCTAGCATACCAAGTAGAATTTGATGGATTCATTGGCTTTAATGGCCGCTGTTGATGGCTTCATGCTTGATTGAATAATCGACTGTTGACCGACGGATGGTTGCGGGCACCCGATGCATCGGCATCAACAACAACATTAGCTAGACGTCTGCCGAAATCTCTTATAAGTTGCTGCTATTGCCATGTGTCGACGTTTGTGGCGCATTGGGAGAAAGGGTATAAATATTCAGTGGGGTATATGCATTTCGTGGCATAATGATGGCGGAAGGCAATAGATAAGAATGGAAAGAACTTTGTAATCAAAGATAACACAACATAAACTATTAAATATTAAATTAATGTTTAAATCAGCAAACAGATAGAAAATATATTAACTAATATATAGTTAGTAATAAATACATGAACTATTACATTTACAATAAATATCTGCTTATATAACTAAAAAAGACGTAACAATATCGTAATTATAATGATAACGTATTTTTGTATTCAGATACATGCTTAGAAGCAAATAAAATATAAAACAATACAATTAACTGAGGAAAAAAACATACTAAGGTTTATAATTCAGCGATAGAAATTCGAAGAAAATACAAAAAAAAAAATATTTTATATATTATTATAATATTAGCCAGTCAACATGCAAAATGCATTCGGCAAATTTTGATCCACTTTATTATAACCTAATCCAAATTTTTAAAGTCGCACTAATTAATTGGTGCAACGACTCTGTTATTTCTGAGGCACTCTTAATTCATAGCTACAGCAAACAAACCGAAAATGTTTTCTGAGTTGGTGTATCGTGTGCCCGAGTTGGTGATTTTGCGCAGGCACAGTACCATTAATAGTCTTTTGAAAAAATTTACACTCGAGTTCATAATTTCACATTTGAGATATGGAGACACATAAGTTGCAAAAGAAATATATATTCATTTATTCAGATTTTGATGAAAGAATTTCAATTGCGAAAAGAAAGTTGAGCCTCAATTTCAAAAGTCAGACTTTAAATTGAAAACCTTAATATATAACTCAAACAGCAGCGGCAATATATTAAATTTGCTCGACTTACGCTTTTGTATTTATGGAAGACTTTGAAATATTACTTACACCTATGTTATCGAAAAATTTGTTTCATATTGTTAGCACATGTCTAAGGTACTAAATATGATTACCGGTTCCGAATAAATTGTTTAAAATACCTTAAATTCATTTCGATTTATCTAAGTCGATTTAAGTCGTTTTAAAATATGGGCATAATAATAAATTATCGATATACATATATGTACATAAGTATGTGGTATCGTATTTTTTAAAAAACTTTGATATTTTAATTCAAATACCACTGTTTAATAATAAAAAAAAAAAAAAAAAACAATTATTAAACTAATAATTAATAAATAATAATTAAATTAAAGGAAAAGAAATTACAATTTAAATTGCCTTGTGATGAGTCTTCTAAAAAAAGTTAAGTTTCGCAAATCAATTGCCCTTGGAAGTTACACTAGTAAATAAGTTTGTATTCTACATAAAATTAATTATATCAATTAGTACATGAAATTATCTAAATTATTTTTGTCATCAATTATACTCCAATATATACATAGTAATATTTTTGAAACGATTTTTAAATGTGTACATTTTTATACTCAACTAAATTAGAGATATGAACATAATGTTTTATATATTAGTAGTCCAATCTATCCGCACCAGCCAATAATAAACGACTTCACATTACCAAACATTTGTTTGAAAGTGCTTAACAAGGCAGTGCATCGAAGTGATCGCAAATAAAATTTTTTCAAATTTATAAAACATCTCACAGGAGTAAATTACAAATCTCTGCTATATTCGAGGCTAATGCTAATGTAAACGCATTAAATTTAGGTAAACTTTATATTTACTAAGCTCTAAGCGTTTTTTACATTTTTAATAAAAATTACTCCAGCCTAACTAGTTTCTTCCAGTTAACGATATACTTCTTCTCAGCACGCAGAATTAAGAACCAAAAAATTTTAATGAAAACCTATCTATTGATATGTTAATCTACGAAGAGAGTTATCTAGTAAGAAGTTCTCTTGTACCACTTAAGTTGTGTTATGGAAATAGTAATTATTTTACACGAGGACTGGAAATAGAGTTACAATATAGTTTTACATAACGGCCTTCATGTAAACACGACAACATTAGTCTTCTCGTGCTTGTTTATTCTCATTATTGTGCTCATAACTTATGTAACAAATACATTACAGTTTAGAGATTTTCTTTGGTACCTGTAAGCTGATGGAAATCTTTTTTACTTCCAATGGAAAAAATATTGAAATAGCACGCAGTAGCAGCAACGGTCCCACCCTGTATTTAAGTTTAGCCGAAATTCCATTTCAGTACGAGTAGCCTTATGAACTGTTTAAAAAGCAATGTTGCCAAAATGTTAAAAAAAAATGTTTTTTTTTTCGATAAAAAAATAAAAATGGCCCAAAAACACAAGTTAACATTATTTCTACTACTAATTACTTACATATACTACGACTACTATTTATTATTATCGTACTATTTTTATGAATGCAATATATTGAGATAATGCATTTTAGTGCAACTTAAAATAAGAGAACTTTTCATTACAATTTATAAAATATATGCAATAAAGGCAAATGCAGAAATCTAAGCATAAATGAAATGAAAAGCACTAAACTTTTCATATTAAATTATATATATATATTGAATATGTCTAAACTTTAGAAAATAAATGTAAAAGATAAACCGAAACTGAAAACATAGGCGATAAAGGTAAGAATACACAAATAACTGTATTTGCTTAACCATGGAAGAGCGGAGCAAACTTATTATATACATGCAAATATACATATGTTAAAAAAATATTTTCACTGTGCAAGTCTTAAAGTTAAACCATAATTTTTAAAACACAACAACAAAAATATATTGTATACATGCTAAATATTATAAGCGCAAAGTATTTAAACTCATCTACTATATACTTATACTATTCGTAATTTAAGCGGTTGGTGAATTTATCAATTCAATTTAAACTCAATTGAAAGCAGCTATAAATATTTATAGTATACACACGTGGTAGTTAATGCATAAAAAGCTATTACAATGATGATATTTATACAAAAATTTAACGGTAATACTAAATCTTTATCTCGATGGTGTTTCTCGTAAACTTTTGACTCTCTACACCCACACAGAAACACACCATTAGGTTATACTTACCACACTTATACGTTAAAATTGAAACTCACATCGACACCCATAACAAGAACACCCACACCCCCAACCACAAATGTTGTAAATTCTAAGCCATTCACATAAATTGCTGTCTTAATCCAGATACTCAAAGTTTTGTATTTTTGAACTCTTTCGCAACTCTTTAACCATATGCTATAACAAAAATTAAAACGTAAAAATAATAAAAATAACATGCTTGACTTTAAAAACATACAATTTATGCATATTATATACATACATATACAAAATACTATTTAACAAACAAATAGTCAAGTGAAAAATATATGTATTCCAAGTTAAAAGTGAAAATTCCTTGAAAGATTGTATATAGCAGAGAAAGGAGATATTTGAGAGTTTTATATATTATTTCTAACTAATAGTAATTTTTACCACAAAACAAGGTGCTCGACGTGCATAAACACAAAATTATGGCAAAACTCGCAGGAAATAGAGATTATGACAGTGCGCTCGATACAAAAATAATTTAGTTCGTGGGGTCATGAACGAAATTAAGTTTGTTAGGTGTGGTGGACATAACTTAAGGGCTGGCAATAATGTCTTTGGTTGTTTAGGCATTTGATGATGCCACCTTGCAAAAAAACACGAGTGATTACAACACTCGCTTTAGCAAAGCTGATGTGTCGATACGTCTTATTCAGGTGCCATATTAAAGTCGCATTGCCTTTTAATTTCAATTCACTTGCATTATATGCTCGCTAAATGATACTTCCGAGCAGAAGGAAACCTTTACACAGAAAATATATATATATGTATATATTCCTTATAGACTACCGAAAGGCATAGTTGTTTGAAAAATATTTTAAAATTCTATAATAATTCTTTAAATAGAACAAAAGTTGGGTTTCCAAGATCCGAGATAAAAAATTAAATTTTGAATTTTTTATTACAGGAAACTTTCAAATTTTATTTTGAATTTATTAGTAAAAATTAAACACTTAATTTATAATAGCCAAAACAGAATTCAGAATTAATAAAATATAATTAATCAGAATATGTAAGTTTGCTCTAGAGAGTTAATTTATGGCTCTCTACTAAGCTTTAGTTCAAAATGGTAGAATACGAAGTAAGCGAACACGAAAAAATGTTAATTCTAACAGAGTTTTTTTTAATTCTTAGTTATATGATTGGAATTACATTTTTTAAATTTATCGATGAGGAATTTGAAGTTAAAAATTAAAAATAAAATTTTAATCCGGATTTTTTTTTTAACCCGTATTTTATCTAGTTTCTTTTCTATACATCACTTGGGCTTAAAAATTTAAAACTTATTTTTAATTAAGTTTTTCGACATTATAAAATACAAAAAAAATTTCAATTCAATTATTTTTTAATGAGTTATTTGCAACCCTGCCTATAATGCGGAAGTATTAATAATATATCGCTTAATTACATATATTTTAAAAATAAAAAAAAATAAATTGCAATAAACAAATAATAATGCTTGGTAAAGTATTACTAAAAAGTCACCAAAATAATCAGCAAACTAATATAAGAATGTATACTCGTTTAAGGTATTTATTCGAAGCCGAATACTCAAATGACAATGCCACTTTGAAGCATTAATTAAGAATTGTTTAAATACTCTAAGGTCAAAGCATTTAAACGGTGTTGAATTATGCAGTCGAAAAGCTTTGACGCCACTCCGCATAGACGCTTTGCACCTTGTAATGCTTTTAAAACGGAACCTTTTGAACTTTCGTTCCACAAAAATTACGGGTAAACACAATTTAAATATTTTAACAATTAATTAAAATGGATTTTGAACACATTTCACTTACTTTAAATGATTATACTTAGTTTTTGGAATATATCATATGTAATTTAATTTATTTTATATATACATATGTAAGTAGACATTTTATATTTAAACCTATGAATTATTATACAAAACACAAATAGGATCGATGTGAACATTATTGACACATAAAATAAATATGTATGTATATTAAACAATATAATTGCTTAAAAGAGAACGAGTATGTATTGTTGGTAAACAATATAATGTAGTTAGGCGAATATTTTATAAAACAAAGAAGTTATACAATGTAGCAAGAACAAGAACAATGAAATTACACATGCAAATCAAATTAGGAATTATAATAGCGCAAATAACGGTGCAGAAAATTAAGCGAATGCCATGTAAAGTAGCTAAAGAGTAAAAGTACTCAAACGTGCGAAGTCTCTAAATTTCATGTATACATACACACCCGCTTACTCACACAGTCACAAAACAAAGTTAAAATAAACAAAAATAATGACAGCAATAAATATTCGAATACAAGTAAATATGCAAAAATATAAATGGTAAAGGCAACAAAAATAACAATTGCGCTCTAACTGTAAAAGGCAAGCTGCGATCAGCGGGCAAAACAAACTGATGAATGAACATTAAAATCACATCATCAAAAGTTCCACAAACCAAATTGGACTAACCAAGTTGGCTTTTTATTGCTAAATGTTATTGTTGTTATTAGCAAAAACTCAAATTTATTTCATTTTTGAACTTGTGCTCTCTTTATTATAGCCGCTAAGGTTAACTGTTGATAATATCAATTAATATTTATTCTGTTAGTTGCGTTTTGACTTCACCCAGTAATTGGCTTTTGTGGAATTCAGCGATCAAAATGAAAACAACCTGCATACACCTATGGCTCTAAAAGAACTCACTGAAATTTGAAAAAGTTTAAAATCAATTAGTTAGTTACTTTTTGGTATATGAAATGAAGTTACTTTAAATAAATCTGGGAAAGAAGCGGCTGTAACTTCAATATTTAAACTAAGTATGTGCAACTTCCTGTTATCAAAAATGAGAAGGAAGTAACTTTGTTCGACGGGCGTAACCTAAAATATCTATTTAAATACTGGCTGCCAAGCAAGTCTGAAACATTTATAGGGTTTTGCATAATTTCAATATGAATAATGCTGAAGGATCGTTGACCAATAATGCGGATTGGCGAGCAGCCAGACATTCCTTAGAAATAATCATACTTATATCCATGACTTTTCGTTCTAATCAATGCAATTTCAATTTACAATTCTAGTTTAAATGCTATATAGTTGAGTTGTTTAATTGAGTGGAGCGCAACAGACGTAGTTTTTATACCGTGAAAAGGTTTACTGAATTTGCCACGATGTCTGTAACTCTAAAAGGAAACGTCGACCTTGTAAAGTATATACTTGTACATTATGATGAGTTGAGTTTATTTAGTTGTGTTCTTGTGTGTGTTATATACCGAATTACTCCCTCAGTTTGTTTGCCTACGTCCTTTTTACATCAAGAAGCCTCTGTCAGAACCGCCGCTTGCGGTCAAATATAGCAAATATAGCGTTGTCACACACACTGATCGGTCTAACTCATGTCCTTGTGTAGAAAAGTTTTTATTGTTCAGATCGGACCAACATGGCATATAGCTGTCGTTTAAACTGACCGATCAAACTCAAGAAAAAGGTCTTTAATAATTTTTGAAATATAAAAGAAGTTAATGTTTTCTTTTCTTTTCTTTAAAACTAAATTACTTTTGCTGTCGAGAACTATGAAATTACCAACCAAGAATATTGAAAAATATTCGGGGAAACAGGCACGACACTTAATGACATCGGAACGGATTTTGAATCGAAGCTTTGTTGTATTTTATCAATAACTTTAAATAATTATCCTGATTACGGTTTGCAACTGCACTCAGTTAAGTTAAGTTGAAGTTAAAGTAATTAAAGTTCAGATCATTTAAACCCTCTTTTGGTATTAAGAACTTCAACTATTTTCATCTGAAGTTTCATTGGTATTGCCAGAAATTAGAAAGTGAATATTTGACAGATAATTAAACAACTGAAAATTTTTAAACGAAAAATCAAAACAATACGATTAATAGTAGTGGATAGTACACAAATGACTGAATAGAAACGCTTCAAAAATTTTACTCAAAATGAAAATAATTTGTATCGATTCTTTGTCCTTTATTTTTTTTCCAAATTGTAGCTTGCCTTTTCCAGTTTCGAGATTTGTTTCCACAAGCTCAACAAATTGTTCACCTTTCTATGTTTTGGTGCTAGATAAGTTAAATTAAATAAACCATTAAAATAGTTTTGAAAATATATCGTTACCTAAAATGCAAAACAACGTATCATCAAAAAAATTGAAATTAAGTTTCTTATTGATTATGATGCACTAAACCATATTACATACATATATGTATGTATATCTAAAAAATTTTCAGTTTCTACCCTCAGATATATATATATATACAACATCAAGTTGCAAGCAAATTTAATTTTTTTTCTATAAGAAGACTTTCTGTTTTATACCGTCTTTTTCTTCTCCTGAAAACTTTTGAAGAATGATGTTACGTTATTTTGCATTTTAGGTAACGATATATACAAGTATATTAGTTTATTTACCCATTCCATTTTCCATTTTCTATTAATATTTTTCGTAAATAAACGTTTGCTTTTTGGCAGTTGTAGTTTTTTGATATTCTAGTCAACCACACTGACACATAGTTGAAACCCGTAATACTCCAAAAAAGTTAAAGTTTGACAACAAAACCGTAATAGGACTTAAAAACTTAAAATAGCCAAAGATGAGCCGATTTTAATAAAAATGTCGGCAACAATAACGACATAAATACAATTTCAATATAGCATTTATACTTCAAAGAAAAAACATGTGTTTAATAATATAACAGCAGTGCTTAATTAAAAAAATATATAAGTATATACTGAAACATAAGCGAACACAATAAAATAGAAAACGAAAGTCACACAGATACTCGAATGTTTACGTTGTGAAATGGTTTCAAGCGCGTTAGTACTATTTTCGAAAGGCATTTATTTTTATGCAAAAGAATCGTACGTAAGCTCTATACACATGTATGTATATACACGTATGTACATATGTATAAATTAGTTTAAACAATTTTTTCAAAATATTACAAATAATAATAAAATATGGTATATAAACAATATAAAACATCAATTAAGGCAATGCAAAGTGGATGAAACAGAACAAAATGCAGCCAGAAGCTCATAAAACCGATGCAATTAATTTAGAATAAAATAATACTTAAAGGCAACACCTTCAAGTATCCTTATGCAGCATTCACACGCAGGTTAAGGCAGCAAAGCTGCATAAATACAACAACACAACTATTTAAAATAATCATATAATCTACTGAACGAAACCAAATCACTTGCGAATAAGAGTTGCAAGCAGCAAACTTAAAACTTACACACATATACATACATACATATACACATACGGATGTAACAGAAGTAGCGGCATGGCACCCGAAACATTCGCATAAAACTCCGACGAAACCCAGTCTGAAAAGTGAAGTTATAAATGTGGGCATACATACCCATACATATATACAATACTGTTCTACTTACACTCACATACATGCATATGTGTATGCATATTGTCTGTAATATGCAACAACAACGCACATAAATAAGCTAAACACAATATTAATAACTAAATATTGAATAAGTATTTTTTCCACAATTTGTTACGCTTTCCCTCAAACTGCATAAATCGAAATAAATTTATTAAAAATTATAAAATATATGAAAACGGCCTGGCGTTCTTATTTCTGTGGCTTACAACCTCAAAAAAAAAAAAAATCTCACATCTACTTTCCATTGTTATTAACGATTTGTATACCCTGAACACTCAAAAGGAAACTTCGGATACCTTGTAAAGTATAAAGATAAATGATCGGCGGGACGTTGCTGCGCAACTCCATGTTTTCAAGTTGCTCATTTGTATCGAACCCACTACAACGTAGGTACAGTTGTCCACAAAATAATAGGAGTGCCCATATAAAAAATATGTTTAAGTGCATAACTTTTTTAGATCACATGTAAATGACGCGGAACAATAGCATTAAAATACGAAACAATTTTTTATTGGGATGATCGCTATTCTGATTCTGCCTTGCTAGTTCTAGGGAACACTTGTTATTGCTTTCCACAAAATAATAGGAGTGTTAGATATTTCGTTTTCAAAATAGTGCTTAACATAAAAAATTTGCACAAAATTAGAAAAGTAAGTATAGTTCCATAATCTAGCAGCAATTTAAATTAGTTATTATTTTATTTAATCATTGGGTTTTTCTTAAGTGAGTGGAGGAAATCATTGTACAGAGGAAAATCGGAAAACAATAAAAAAATTGAGAAAACTAGGAAAAACTTATAAAGAGATCCAAGAAATCGTAAAATGCTCTCCTCAAATGATAGCAAATGCCTTAAATTATGGAAGTTAAAATGAAACTCGTGGAAAAAAGCACAAAACACCGACTGCTTACGATCGCAATATAGTACGCTACTGCAAAATTAATCCCTTTGTATCAGTCAAGAGCATCCTTGACGAACTAAATTTGTCAGTTAATACTGAAACTGTTCCTAGGTGTTTAGGCAGAAATAATTTATTTGTCAGAAGTCCACGAAAAGTATCGCTACTCAAATAGAAACACGTGGAAGCTCTCATATAATTTGCAAAAGAGAATGGCTCCTGGCCCTTGGCTAAATGACGAAACTTATTGTAGTCAGACGAATCCAAAATTGAGTTGTTTGGTAGTACAGGCTCCAGGAACTTTTTCCGAGCTCCCCTTACTCAGAATATAATCCCCGATTCACCACAAAACCCGTTAAACATAACGATGCCAAATCATGGTACGCGGTCGTTTTTCACATTGTGATGTTGGTCCAATTCACTTAATTGAAAACATCATGGATTAAAGGGCATATCTCAAAATTTTAGATGAGGTAATGTTGCCATATGTCTCATAGAACATGCTAATGATATGGGTATATCAACAGGATAATGACCCTAAACATACTAGCAAGTGCGCAAAGAAATGGTTTAGGGCCAACGGGGTTGAGGTTATGTGGTGACCTGCTCAGCCTCCTGAAAACTTGTGGACAGATATCAAGAAGAAAGTAGCTGAAGAGAAACCAACCAATTCGAGAGACTTATGGCAAGTAGGGAAAGAGGCTTGGAAAGGAATACCAATAAAACGCTGTCAGGATCTCATAGACTCCATTTTTCGGAGATGTGATGTTGTGTTAAAAAAACGGAGGATATTAAATATTAATTATTTTATTATTCTGTGAAACTTTGGAAGCATTATATATTAAAATTATAGAACGGTCTCGTATTACATAAAATACTCCTATTTTTTTGTGGAACTAGTTTTTTTAGTTTACTTCATATAAATTGCGATATAAAATTTTGATTATGTTTAATTGAAATAGATGAAATCTAGATTAATAATATTAATAGATCTTTAGCAAATTACACTGTGCAAAAATTAAAAAAAAAAACATTTTAGTTAATGAAAATTAAAAATTCGTTTTTCTCATGTGGTCACTCCTATTTTTTTGTGGGCAACTGTACATATATGGTAGTTGTCATTAAATACACGTACTGATCGAATAAACTACAGTCTTCGTATTGTAAGCCTTCTGATTTGAGAAGATTTGTTCACAAAATTTGGTATGTATTATTATTTAAGGCAGCAGTGCAATTCACGAAGAAATTATTCATATATATATGTAGCTGTGAGACAAACCGACTGATCCAAAATCACTCTTTGTATGGAAAACTTTTGTATTTGTAAAGGGTATTAAAGCTTCAATGCAACATAAATTAACGTTTGTCATACATACAAATGAACATATATGTATGTATTTTACAAAAATAATAAATGCCAGCTTCATCAAAGCAAGGCTTGTAAAACTCCTGGTTTATTATGGTCATTGTAGAGGGTAGGTTTATAAAATTATTGTGCTACGCTTCTATTTTGAATAACTCCTTATTAGTATATAACTTTAGATCAAATATATATACATACATATCTCCAGGACTCATATTACGCTAATGCGACTTTAAACTTCTTGTCATTCCGTGCTCCTATTGGAAAATCTTTGAAGTACAAATATGAAGTACTGAGATTTGTTTTCCAGGGTGGTAGGTTTGCTACTTCCGCTATCGTGGTGGGTATTTCGAAAACCAGTCCATAAACAGATTTATAAGAATTTCGCCATTTTATACAAATATTCTTAATTTTCATAAAATGTAGTAGGAAAGCATTAACAATTCTAAATCACGATAAAAGAATTACGCAAGGAATTTAGGCATCAAAATTCAAACTGTAACGTATTTCAGAACAACCCTCAATAGTTACAGCACTAGGAGATTTATAAATACGCACATACATACATATGTGTATACAAAGAGACTGCAACTTTGTTGTAGCACGAAGGGCATCAAAAATGGAAACATCATAATGATTATTGTAATTAATGATCTTAAGAGAGCTTCGCCCATTTAAGAGTGAACACCCTCTTAAGAGCATTTGGGACATAGGCGATTAGATAAATAGAGAAGAAGAAGAGCAGGTGTGAGAGTAAGTAGCTTGCTAAATACTAAGCATTACTGTACTGTCGTTGACATTAAACGAGTCGGTAGGCTCACGGGAGTGACAGGCAGAGTTGGGAGTACTGTGCTGGCAAGGTGCAGTCTCAAAATGTGCCTTTGCTTATATTGAGAAAAGAGGAGTAATAATTTCAAGGTTGTTGGCTGGGAATAACAGCACTTAGTGAATTAATTATTTGTAGATTTTTTGGGAATCCGTTAATTATATACAATTAAAAAAATACATTGCACTTGTCTTGAAATGTTACAATGATCCCTCAGTAAAGTGCAGTTATAAACAATATTTTTTGGTACTTAATCTCAATAATGTCAAAAGTATTTATTTATATTTATATTTTTCATAATTTTTATGAAAATGCGGATTTTTAAAATCGCTGCAAATGTTAAGAGCTTAAAAACATAGCTTCCTTAGATTTTCATCACTGGCGAAGAAATGGTAACTAGTTATCAAAACTAAAAATATTGTACCCCAAGCCTTAATCTAAACTGGATCCTGAAAGCTTAAGCATAACTTTGTCTATGTTAGCGGAAATATTTTAAGATCAAAATTTGCATTCTACTAATTTATACCAAATCTATCTCTCTTTTACGCTCGCTACCATACAACGACGTTGTTGCTTTTTCTGTGGCTGAGCGCCCGAAGCAGCGCCGTTGCAATATACTCCATTCGGCTAAGTGCTCTCCCGCCTATACAAAAGTTGACTCATGTTTTGGTCGGATGTCATTTGTGAAGTAGCGCTCGGTCGTCGTGGTTGTTTGTATCTACCAGATACTTGTACATTCGGTGTTCATTTTTTTTTAGAGGTCTCAATTTGAATATATTTTCAAAGTTTTTGCACATAAAGGAGCACATATTTTGTGAATTTTCGCAGAAGTATTGAACAAAAAGAAAAGTACAACTTCCTGCAACGTCGAAGAGTCGTTCGAAAAGAAAGCATACAAAACCAATTGAATAGCACAACAAAAGTAATTAAAAGTTATTTTGTCAAAAGTTTGCATACAGTTTATTTGGTGATTATTTCGTAATCCGCACAAAGTCGTTTCCACCAGCAAAACCAGTGTGTGAGCGTCAGCATAAAAATCTCGTCAAAAAGCTACAACAAAAGCAACGGAGAATCAACTGCGGTCAGCTGAGACTCATACTCCATATATTCGTGCAACCAATTCCAACGCATCTAAACGAAACTCAAAAAGTAACGTGCATAAAAGCACAACAAGAAGTTTCATAAAATTTGATAGAAATATTAAAAATTTCGAAATTTGTGTTTTGCTGAATTTCCAAATTTTCTCTTTACGAACAAATCGTGCGTATGTTAATTCGGTTACCAATTGTTTAAAATCGGTAGTTCGTTCCAACAAAAACTGTTAATATTTTGTCTGATTTACACAAAATTGGCTGAGAAGGCCCAAGTGAAAGTGTCAAGTGAATCGAATTGGATTTTGTAGTCTGACACACAACGTCAACGAAAGCGCTGCAAAGCAACAGAAAAATTATCAAATCAAAAACAAATGGTGGCGTGATTTTACAAAGTTTTACCAAAAACGAATTTTAAGCAAAAAGCCAAAAAGCGCAGCAAAGCCTTTCGCATTGTGAAAAGTTAATAAAACGTACGGAAATATCAAATAAAACGATTGCAACCGCAAAACGCCCGATTTTTGCCCCTACAACAACGAGTGCAGCTTTATTACAATTCAAAATAAAACTACAATAAATACAACAAAATGAGCGCCTACAGAGAGATGTCCAAACTGGAGAATAGTCGGTAGGTGTCAATCACTATAACAAATTGGAAATATATGTATCTGTGGGCATGTTTTTCTCTAAAAGTTTGCACATCTCTGATTTGCTGACTTGATACCCCTGTAATTATCAATCCCTGTACTCGTGGTAGGGTCATCATCACTGGTGACAACTGAAAAACCACAACAAACGCGTTTGTTAAATCAGAAGATGTCAGTGAAAACGAAAGGCGCGCTGCATTTATCAAAGTTAGGCGCTTAAGGTTAGCGGGATGCATATGCACACACACGCGAATGTTTGTGCGGGTGTAGGCCAGTGGGAACTGCGATATTTATTTATCTCCCACCTCTCAGATTTATTAACGGCTGTCTATCTGTATGTATGTATGTATGTAACTTAAACGCTCTCATTTGTGTTAAGTCTCTTTAGCAAACCTTGCCGTCATACATACACACAAATGTATCTCACAAAAGTGTTGAATGAACATGATGTCGATGCGTGTTGCCGTCACCATTCCTCAATAAAATACACGCTCTTCACATAAATGATATACATACACGTATCTACATATACATATACATACGTACACATATAGCAGTTAGATACCACGCCACGTTGTGACGTACGTAGCATATGAGTACGGAATGATTTATCGTATGAGGCGGTAATGTGCCGAAGTGCCCAATGCCGGAGAGCTCATTGTACTGAATTCATTGAGTACAGTATCCCCAGCTTAATTGACCCCCGGCCATTTGATTTTCCCGCTTATTCGAACTACCTGATTGGCCAAAACTGTATATGTATGTACATATACAAAATACGGGTAAATTTTTCCGCATAGTTGAACCCGTTTAATTTAGATTGAACAATAAACAAAAAACATTAGACTTTTTCAATTAATATTTCAAAAATATTGGCAAGGATCTCTTAATATTCGAAAGCAAGTACTGCACATATACAATTGTATGAACAAGTTTGTTCCTTAAGTTTTATTTTTATAAGCATGATCTCTAAATATACTATATCTTGTTTTTCTACATCATATCTTTTACGCTAAAAGTTAAAAATTATTATTTAAATATCATTACTAAAAAATGGATGTGCAATTAACGAGTATCAGTTAATTGATTCCCCAGTTTATTGAACGAAAAATTGTGCAATTATCCGCGCTATACTGTAAATGTATATGAATATATGTTTGTGTAAATGTATTTGTTCTGCCTAAACTGATTCTCCAATTAACTATTATATTCAAAGAATAAATGAGAACTTTTTGTCGCTCATATGGGCTTGTACCAACACGTATACAGTGTTCATTTAATCACGCTTTCACGTGAAAACAGATTTTAAGGACAATATAGTTTATCCAATTCATTACAAATAATATTTTACGAAAGGCAATTTAAAATTTTATAAATGACTTTCCGCTACTTTTGCTTCTACAAATTGGTATCCATTACTTTAAGTGCACATTATTTTCGTTCAGAAAAAAACCCTAAACTAATTTTTATATTTTAATTTAATTCCAACCTTTACTTGTGCGATAACATTTAATTTTAGTTTTCTGATTTTAAGTATAGATTACCGCACATATTCTTTGGAGAAAAATATGTTGAATTGTTGGTGTTCTTATTTGTTTAAGTAATTTTTTTTACAATTATTTCCAGTTTTAGGAACTTAAGCAAGAAAATATGTTTAAGATTAGCTTTAGTGCGGTTTAATGTTAATTGATAACAGTTAATTATTTGAAATAGTAAAGATTGTTAGGAGTCAGTTTTATTCGAATTTTATATAGCTACTCTATTTTAATAAATTTTCCCATTCTTGCTTCACTATACAACAATGATCCAATACATTACACGTACATGAATCTGCTAGTCTAACAAATCTAAAATTTTTGTGCTGGTATGCATTTGATGTCTGTGAAATACAAAAACTTCGTGAGTGCTGAATAATGTGCCTAAAAGAGATACGCTTCGAAATCATATGAGCAGCAAGAAGAAGAAAACGCAAACGAAAACAGCTGATTTCTAAGTTTTACTCGTGTTTAGTTTGTTATGGCTACTCATGTTTGATTTTAAAAGTTTTCATATTTTTTTTTGTGGGAATCAATATTTTTTGCAGCTTACTTTATTTAGCTACTTTTTTAAGTACTGTTTGTTTTCTGATTTCTGTTGGACTACTAGTGCATGTAGGTTGCTTTAATATACATACGTACACACACCTGTTATGCAAATATGCTCCATATTGGAAATTATTTGGCATTCTCATTCAAAAGTGCTTTTTGAAAATTTTGTGTATTCGATTTTTTCTTCGCTGTTGCCGACTGCGTGCTTATAAACATTTCACTTTCACTTTGCCGCTATTTCTGCATAAGTATGTATATAGTTCTAAATTTGTACTGAATCAAACAGTGCCTCAATGCCTGCGCTTGTATGCTTATGTCACTTCATATTGTAGAATCTAAAATAAATTTAGATTATCATTCCACCCGGAAAATGCAATGGCAAGCTTTACGAGTCATCCATCTATCATAGTAATCGATATAGATCGGTGATTTACATTTACTATCAGTAAAAGCTTTAAGATAGGCGTTAGTCGGCGCCAACTTCACATTACTCATGAAAACAATGAATCATTTCAATTAAAATACTACATTTAAATATTTATCAATATAAATGGTTATTTGATTATGTTGACAACTAGACAAAAACTAAATTTGTGACACAGAATTCATAAGTTCATACGAATAAACCCAAGGTCGTGCGTGAACTTGCACTCGAATGTAAGGGAGTATACGTATTTTATATGCACGTATATTTGTACCTTGAGCACACACACGCCTGCATTTTCTACAGCCACGAATTCGTACACAAGCGTTCCAAATAAAAACTACTTACATTACCTACATTTATTTTCTTTTACGTACACCTTTGTTGTGGCCGATTTCGTAGTGCGTGAAGAAAAATGAATGGACAAAAAAGCTTGGTGCGACTTCGTAACAACAGCATTAAAATTACAACAGCAAATAAAGCAATCGTGTTGCTGTATGTCTGCCTGTCTGTGAGAAATTGCCCAACTTCGCAAATATTAACCTAACAAACTGATTTTTTCGATTTTCGTAGACGCTTTTGGCGGCTTTGTTGCCTTCAGCAGGCGAGTTTTTAAACTTCATTACTGTCAATGTAATAACATTTTGTTTAGTGCAAAAAAGGGTATATACATATGTATTTTGTGGAATGTTAAATATAAGCTATACTAAATATGTTAATTAAGACTTAGAATGCAGAGAACTATAATTGAATTCAAATACTGTACTGCTAAATTGTCAAGATAGCTATTTAAGTAGAGTTAATGATTGTTAAGTAGGATGCCAATTTATTGGCATTAAGTTTTTATCGTTTACTAACGAAATAGTTTAGAGTACAACCTAATTATCGACTTCCGCTACTAATAAAGCCTTTTAAAATAAACTCCTATTAGTGCTAATGCGTTCCATAAACCACTGCCGATCCAAAAAGTCGGGTTGTTATTCCTGTAGGGGCAAAAAACAATGCTGAAGTTATTTGGAGGAATGTTGTCGGGTTGACAGTTCTTGGTCGGATAAAAATCTGGGGCTGTTCCAGTTACCTAGATCCGGCTAACGTGGTAACGACTCGATTACTTTTATTAACAGACAACATATCGTTTCATCTTGGTACTAACTTAACTAGTAAATGTAATTATTATTATAAATAATGCAATATAAATATATGTACATAATTGATACATTTTATATAGTCTTTTTGAGAAAACGTATTTTCGTTTTAGTTTATTTCCCAGCGCATCGCTGTCGTTTTAACCCACATAACCTATCACAAAAAAGTACTTTGCAAATGTACAAACATACATACATACATACATATTTACATATGTGAGGAGTGAATATTTTTAGATATGCATATGCATCACATTTTCTTTATCAAACAAACGCTGCCGCAGATAAAAATATGTTCCCTTAATTTCGGCCGACTCTTTAATGAGCTTGCGTTCTCTTAAGCTTACACATTCGTACGACCGTTTGCAGTCAATTGGGGCAAAACTACCGGCCCAGCCCACAAAACCAGTAACGGTGAGCAAAGTGCTGGGTGTGAATAGCAAGAGTAGCAAGAGAGTAAATTCTATATTCGCAAGCCAATTTGGCCATACTCGTAAGCTCATTACGTTGACCATTGACAATTCGCGTATTCGGGACTTGTGTCAAACCTCTCTTCTACTTTCAATGGTTCTCCCTAAACATTCTAGTAGCTTCTTCGTTTGTTTTTGTTTTTAATAGGTTATACTGAAAATCAGGCGATTTTCAAGTGGTATTCTACATCCGCAATGCGCATGACTGACATTTGCGCAAAGATAAAAGCGTGAAAAAGCCGGGAAGGTAGATGCCGGCATTAATTCGGTACGATGGTGTGATGGCATGTCGCAGAATTTGCTTATCGTACACAAGCATGTGGTAGCCCACTTTCTATGGGATATGGGATAGTAAACATATGTACCCAACTCCGTGATTTCAATGTAGATATGTGCGACTATCGTGATATAGCACTAACTGGTGCAAATACAACCCGACTGACATGAGCCCTGAAGCCGTGATAAAATTGTGCCTTCGACAGCTTTTTCGATTTCTGCGGGTATCAGCATTTCTCTTTCTTCAAGCAACTCTTTAAGGCTGTTGTGTAACTTCAGTTCAGTTAGTATACATATGTACATATGTATGTACACATAATGTTTTGGACACAAAAGCTTCCCATTCAATTAAAAAATTCCCCAAGCTTTCTGCTTAAATGTTGGTAGACACAAGCAACTTCGTTTGAGACGATGACAATGACGAAGACATTTAGCGACTCGTCGAGTGTGCAATTCATCCGCAACCGGCGCGGTATGGGGTATATTTTTGAATGTTCCGATTGGCTGAAAATATGGCGTGGTTCTTTCTTATGCTCTGTGTGCAAGTTGCAAGGTGACTGTGAAAGTGGTTCGCTTAGGCGAGTGCGGGGAACATGGGTGTAAGGTTTCGGTCGGGTATTGTGAATGACGTATGTGGTTTCAGTTTGTTTTATTAGTGAATTGCTCTTCATTTGGGAGAGGGCGCTTAGGAGATGCGGGAACACGTAACTCAAATTTGGTGGCATTGAAATACAAAAGCCGGTAGGGTATTAGAAAGCAGTAAGTGAGGAGATATGGTTGTGTGCGAATACGAAATTTCGGCGTTAAGGCCAGCTGCAACTATTTTAAATTTAAACTATACTTCAATTAATTTCTTTTTGAAAGTTTATTTATTTGTGCAAAATTCATATATTTGCCCATGTATGACTTTACAGTTGGTAAAATAAACAACAAAGTATTGAAAAAATACTTTAATAAGTGTTTGCATTTGCAGTCTTATCTTCGCACACATATCAGTTCCGAGCATATGATTTGATATTCGCGTAAAAATTATTTTTGAGCTTCCAGAAAATTTCGTTTAGCAAACAGACTAATTTGAGTCCCATTGTGAGTGCAAGCGCAGAAAATCGCATACTTTTTGAATTGCAGCGTGAATGTATCTAAATGACAGTAATTCATTCAATTAAGGATATTACTGCCTACCCCTATCCGCCTATAATTTCCATTGTTGAATTCCATGTCACCAGCTTGGGTAGTTCTAGAAATAAATCACCGGCTCTTGCAATGATGAATGTGTTCATAAAACTTAGTATGCAGTCGTCATACTAGCTACTAGCTAGATATTAATTTAGGTCCATTATAAATAAAAAATTGTGCATATACATATGTACATGCATGTGTATGTATGAGTATGCATAAGTATTTATAGTGGATAAAGCATTAAATGTACGCTCGCGACAAGCGAGCTGGCTTGCTAATCAATTTTCATAACTGGCGATTTAGCTGGAATAAAGGAAATGAATACGTATCTTATATATAGATATATTTATTTGGAATTATGCTCTATAGTACTTGAAGTGGTGCTCAGAACTATGCAGCCTGCTTATCGTGGCCGAGAATAGCAAGAAGGTGACACACACCTGAATCAGCTGATGGAAAATAACTCCGCAAAGTTTTCCAGAAGTACCCACATACATACCTCCATACATGCATGTGCATGAATATTTGTAAATATTGATTAGTGCTTTGAAAAGTTTCCGCAATAGCAGATAATTATTTGAAGCTTTATGAATATAAGTCGATTCGTATGACAAAACCGGTAGCTGAAATTCTGCTTAATAGCACATCAACTTACTATTCAACTACTCTGTTAAGGTAAATCGTATTGCATTGTGAATAGCCACGTTTCTAGTGGTAATAAACTTGAGTTTTAATTGCAAGCGCACAATAATTAAGTGTCTAAAGATAAATATACATGAGAGAACAATTAGTTGGAATTGTTTTAAGCGATCTTGTAAATTACAGCTGCTGGCGCATACACTTGAACTTAATAAAGGCATTTGCCACATGCCTATAAATAACACATATTTAAATGTATATTTGTAGGTGAATGTCATACCTGAGTTATTCGATTCGGTCTAACGCCGATTACTGGCCAATATTTACTAATTACAAGGGTGGAATCTAAAAGTACCGAAAATATTAAAATGTTTGAAAACAAAAAGTTTTGGCTTAAGAAAGAAATGTATTTAATGAAGAATATCTGAAAAGAATCTTCAGAAATATGATTTAGTTCAGTTTATATTTAATTTTAGATTTTTCGCAATTCTAAGGCAACTCAGTCAATTTTGCTCCTCAATACACTCTAAAACAATTTCATTTACATATCTATTGTAATTGGGTACACAAGTTACACCAGTTTTAATATACTCCCGATACTCAGGACCTTAGCTTGAAAGTATTGTTTCATTAACTCTTTACCGCTGACCTAAAAAATGCTTTTAAGATATTTAGCACAGATGTTTTGTGCATTGAACCCTGTTTTCTTTGTTTTCACTTAACAACAACTTTTATTGCAACACCATATTATATTTGCAATATCATTATATTGGTATTAGAGGGCATCCCTGCTCGCTTCGCATTGGCTAAATGCCAAGTTGACGCTCTTTTTTGCTTGTAATGATCGCTTTGTTTTCTCGATTAGTAATTTATTTTTATTTTAGCGCTAAAAGATGCACTTTTGTCAATATGTTGACACACCAGCCCAAGCTAACACCTACCATATATGTATGTATGTATGTATAGGTGCATATGTGGGATATAAAATATAGCACAGATGGCCTGATTATCACCTGATGCTCCTCTTTAAGTAGCTGCTAAGTGAGAAATACAATTGCGCTTTGTTTGTGCAACAAAAGTGAGACATACAGACTTTGGGACAAAGCGGTACAAACTACATTAGTATAAACATGCGGGTATAATTGCATATAGTAAATATCATATATATGTACATATATATGTACATATGTACATATGTGACAAATGCATTTTATAGTGAAATAGCTGAAGTAAGTGGCGTCAGTTATTTATAGCAGAAGATTTTACTTTTGTCAATTCATTCCTACATACATTGTATATGTACATACTATACACTTGTATGTATGAACTTTTTACAATGATATGGTGGCCTGACTGGATCTGTGGCGTGGCATTCTTGAACATACGATCAGCTATTATAGTTTATACCCCAAAAACTAGATATATACATACATATTCATACATATCCACAAGCAAGATATAGTACATATACTTGCCACGACCATTTTAATGTTCTACTGAATATTTAAATTTTTGGTTTTAAGGGGTTACATTAGTTAGAGACAAGAAAAAGTTACAATTTGAAGTGTTTATTTTTTGCATTATTATTACTTTTTTAATTGTTTTGTTTTATAAAAGTAAAAGCATATAAGATTAAATAATGTTTTGATTTGAGAGAAATTTAAATAGAAATAATAATTTCAAAGTAGTGGTTTTTTGTGTTGTTTCAGCATCAAAGCTCCTTGCTTGCGGTGCCCATCCAACAAATCCTTTGCTAGCTATCGAATGATTTAAAATAATTTTGTCGAATTTACTCTAAACTTTCAAATAAAATTTCTAGCATATTCGAGTTTTAGAGAATTCAAAAAGCGATTTTTCGAAAATTCTCCCTCCCCTTACCCCTTAAATCGGCTATAAATTTAGTTTATAAAAATATTTAAAAATGCCAACTTAATCATTTTCTGCTCATATTAGGTCAATATTCAGTCAATAAATCACACTCCTAATCTGATCTTTTAATTAATTGCAATTTAGAATATGGTAATTAACTATAATTAAATTAAAAAAAATTTCATAAAAGCCAACACCAAGAAAAGGCGTGTACGTACATATGTATGTATGTGCATGTATGTTTTCGTTTATACTGGCTGATAAGAAAATATATTTAATTGAACATATGAAAGCATTCCAAGAAGAGTTCAATGAATTAGTCGAACTCTGTGAGAAAATTGTCTTTACTTGTGAGCATGAGTATGTTTGTATGAATCTACTGCACTTGTCAACAGAAATAAACTCGATTATTTATACATACAGTTATGTAGTTTTAGTTGTTCAATATAAAACTACAATTATTTAATATCACCGCCAGACAATCGTTTTCCTTTTAGTCAGTATCTTAGATTAGATAAGAAATAGTAAGAGCCCATAAATGGCTTACTAAAGGAGTGTGAAGACGTCAAAACCCCACCCTAAAGATTACGCACACTTGACTAAAAGTGCACATATATAACACACATATACAACAAATATTGTTCTTGCCGGTATTCCCGACGTTCAAATTCCACTAGTGCATTGCTCACTTATTCTTACAAACATTTTTACATGCCTACATACATATGTACATGTATGTATATCTGAACGTTTTAATGCCTGCATGAATGATTAGAGACACCTTAACACTCACGCATTGTCGCCGGTTTTAAATCAAGAGCCATTTGTGTATGTTTCTGTGTAGATAACACACACGCTTCTTGAGCTGGCTGGACCGCTGGCGTGCTGATGTCTGGAGTTGCACGAGCCAGCCGCGTGACCACGGAAAAATCCATGTCTTAAATTATGGCCAAACACATGCAGAGAACTCTCTTTCATTCTATTCCCTTTGGCTTTCTATTATACACAATACAATAACAAATATAAACAAGTTGTAAGTTTACACTCTTAAAATTAAGGGAGCGTTGGAAGAGTGAGAAGAAGAAGAAGAGTACACGCGTTGCCCAAATTATGTCTTCAGCGCACGTTTTTGGAAATGATAAAGCAGTTCTACAGTTAAAACAAGGGTGGGAATACTTTGTATATATGTATGTATGTTTTATGTATTTACACAAGAGCGCTGTATATAGGTTGCCTTGAATGTCACGGTGTGGACGCGTGGTCATAGCGTGCGTACGATCAGTGACAGATCTAGACGCTCAACAGCTGATTGGCCAATTGGATGCCTTTCTAATTGATAGCGGGTCTTGCACAGGCGGTCTCTAATTTTATGAATTTCTGTGCAACGCTCAACGCATGGCGGCATATCGTGGTGGCGTTCACGTAGCACTAGCTCAAAATTCGGGAGATGCTCCAACAAAAGTTGAAAAAAACTTCTCAGCCTGTATTTTCATACATTGAACCTAATGAAGGAAACACATATCGTCACCAAAAATGCAAAATAACGTAACATCACTTTTGATAAGATTATAGGCGAAGCAAAAACGATATAATAGAAACCACTCTTATGGAAACAAATTTTGAGTTTGGTTATAAAATGGTTATACATATGTATATTGGTTATATCTGACAGCGGAAGCTGAAAGTTTTATGCTACATATACATAAGTACATACATACGTGATATGATGTAGTGAATCGTAGGCAAAAAAACTCATTTTCGATTTTTTGTTACGTTGTTTTGCATTTTAGGTGACGATATGTGTTTCGTTAAAAGTGATCAACTCTACTACTAAGATAAGTGGCAGACTGGTTGTTGGCACATGTATACCACGTTACGCTTCGATCTGTTATTGTCCTTCGCAACAAAAGAATGATGTACTTCTTTTGAAGATATTTCCGCATTTCTATTAATTTTTTGGCAGTTAATATTCCGAATTTGCGATGAAAAATAGCAAAAAATAAAAAAAGTGCTTAAGATATCAGAAAACTTTTCTAAGAAAGCCTAGTAAAATATGGAAAAAAATGCATATAGACGAATTAAAGTTATTGACTATTTAGTATTATTATAAAACTTTAACAAAATGCTATCTATTCCAAAACAGATCTCTCATGTCAGATGTGTTAATGCATATTTATAACTTGAACTGGGCATATAAGGCTTGGCACGAAGTTTGTAACACAGACACACACGTCTTATGGGAGACCTTAGAAATTATGCAGTTTCATTACAGGAACCTTTTGGATTTGCGAAGGGTGTGACCGAAGTTAATGTTTTCTTTCGTTTTTTTATTTTTTATATTTTTTGTTTGTTAATATATTTACGAAAATATATGTACATATTTCTAGTACAAATGTTTTCAATCCATCGATATCGAAACGAAATTCAACCTTTCTTACCAAAACGTCAACCACAACAAGTTAGCGTTTATCTGATATTTGTGCGCTTTATTTTGATTTGCAAATTTAATGAGCACAAGGAAACCATAAAAAATTACGCATAAAGCTCAGCACTGGCTCGCCACCAAATTAACGACCAGCCAAGGCGAACTTTGCTGCGGCCAACAAAAACTAATACAAATTAATAGACCACTATAAAATAATAAATCGGAGTGATTGCACTTGTACAGCTGTCAATGGTTCTGATTCAAGCGCACGCACATACAAACATTTGCATAGACTACTGTGCCTACTGACATACTTACGTATTTATGATATGGAAGCCACATACATATATTTTTATATACCCATACATATATACTATATAATACATTTATATGTATATTGACATTTTTTTACTTTGTATATTAAGTTTCGAGATTAGCCAATTATTGGTCGTGATAAGAAACTACTAATTTGGATTCAGCAATTCAGGGAAACCCACGAAATTAGAAAAATATTTTCGAACCGAAGCGTAATTTACGCGATAATATTCAAATTAACTCATAGACTTAGAAATGCGCAGTATTTGATTTTTCATTCATCATTCAATATTTGTTGTAAAATGTTGGACCCATCATTGCTGTTGGCTCAAGACATCAACGAAAATCATTCCTCCTAGCAACTTTTTGACCCTTGAAATCATAACATCTTAACTAAGTTCATCGCTACAAGACTATGCCAAGACTATGTCACTAACGATGACTATTCGGCCCTCAGTGCATTTCGGGGTACAGAGCAACGTGGCACACTTACTGAATAGTAAATTGTCAGGTGAATCGGTCAATTTTTTGTCACAGCACAACTCGCACAAGTCGGACAGGTTCATTAATATGCTGAGCGTGGCATCGGTAGGCACCATAAGCGTTCGGTTGTGTGTGTGCGCGTGCAATTTTCGCACCTATTTGCAGCCGCAAATGCTCGGCCAGCACTTGGCTCCGCCGTGATATTCAGGGGCGTGTCAGCCGTCACCCACATGCAGGCACACCAACGGGTGAACTCATCAGTACGTCGCGGACGTAAAGTCACGAGCGGGAAATTTCTATGAGTTCGCAAAGCACAAAAACGAAAACAAAAGGCGACACGTGTGTGGCTGTGCGATTTAAAGCAAAAATATCCGTTTGCATATCTATATACATTATACATTTGTATATACATATGTATTTGTATGTGTTCAGTTGCTCATATACCTAAATTAATGCGAAAGGAAGCGAATATTTGGACTTATGAATTAAATGTGATATGAAGATTTATGCATAAGTATATATGACGGCAATGAAAGCCAATCTGTCCGTTCAAGCGACGCACGCTTTCTGTGTCTACCTGTCTGCGAGCACGCCCGCTGCGGATTCGCGGCTATTGAAAGCGTTTGTCCAAAACTAGAAATGTCGCGCTCAAATTAAAGCACACGAGGCTAAATATTTTTAATCCAAAGCGTATGTTTTTGTGCGCATACATTAGCCGGACGCTACAGAACAACAACAGCGCAACTGATGGCTGTATAGTTGTAGTTGGTGTTGTTGGCGACAAGCCTGACGGCTAGTTTCTACACACGCCAGCAAATAAACGGCAATAATATTTCAATGTTGTGCGCCAACTTTTTCAATAGTCAGCCAATGGCGAGCGAGCTGCTCTGCTGTTGTTGTTGTACGAATTAAAAAACACAGTACTGTTGTTCTGGTATACATATATTATTACGAAGTAAGATAAGCTAAAATTATTATAGAATGAACGAAAAGGCGGGCTTGAAATAGTTCTGAAAGTTGGTAAGTCAACTCTTATTTAGTGACTTTTTGTTGACAGCCAATTCATTGAAGTGAAAAAAATTAATTTGGCTGTGGTCAACCTCACGGGTGATATGTAAAAGCTTCTTTAATATTCTGTCATGCTGACTTTGACTTATTTTAAACACGCTTTGAATGCCAACACATTTGCATAGAATACAACTTGGTCACAACAACAACAAAAGTAATGAAATAGCGAAGAAGCCGAGCGCCTCAAGGCTTGTTAGTCCACAGCAGAAAAACAGCAAATTCGGCATTTCGAATGCGCGCACGCTCCATCAAGTAAAGCGCTGAGTTTTTATACCCTGAACAGGGTATATTAAGTTTGTCACGAAGTTTGTAACACCCAGAAGGAATCGTCGGAGACCCTATAAACTATATATATAAATGATCAGTATGTCGAGCTGAGTCGATTTAGCCATGTCCGTCTGTCTGTCCGTCTGTCCGTCTGTCTGCATATCGGACCACTATAACATATAGCTGCCATACAAACTGAACGATCGGAATAAAGTTCTTGTATGGACCACTTTAACATTTGACAAAATATATTGACGAAATTTGATATATGTTATTTTTTAAGGCAACAATGTAATCTCTAAAAAACTTATTTAGAACGGATTACTATAGCATATAGCTTCCATACAAACTGAACACATAGTTACTAACAGAAATGCACCTGTGAAGGGTATTTAGCTTCGGTGCAACCGAAGTTAACATTTTTTCTTGTTTTTAGATCTTTCCACTACAACGTCCATAGTACGCGAAAATGTAAGATTTGATTTCTACGAACTAAGCGGAGAGCGGAACAAATCTTTATAATATACGAGTATATAAAGTTACACGAATAACATATTTGCGATAAGACAAAGCATAAACCACCAAATGAACTTGCTACGGACACTCTAAATTTAAACTTGTTGATGCGTTGAATCTAGCTGATAAATTTAGCTTTTAGCTGATACAAATTTTGTGTTTTATGTTATTTTGTCTGTGAAGTGTCGATAGAGTATAGGATTAATTATTGAATATTTAGCTCTTCTAATCTAGATTCATGTGTCAGAAAAAAAAATTTCGTTTCAAAAATAATTTTTTTTGCGCACTTTGGTTTATTTATGATATTTAAATTTTACTTTTGTTTCATATTTCCAGAAATTGCCTACGTCGCATTGCGCGTCACGATGAGCCCCAATTCTCCAAGGATAGTATTGTCAATGTTATGGAGAAATTTGTGAAAACCGTTAAAGTGATGGATGACACTATATTGGTGCCATGCTTGCTAATGGATCGACAGGTTCGTACCTTCATTGAAAAAACATTTGCATTTATATTAGTAATGAGAATCGACATTTTTTGAACGATTTAATAGAGACTTTACGTAGTATAATATTATACCGGGTTTTCCAATAGGCATGATATGATTAAAAAGTGTCGTTTCGCCCATTTTAAATGATCTGTATTTTTGAATCATTGAACCACCGTAAACGTCGTGAATTTGCCTTGGAACAACTTGAAAACGATAATGAATTTTGAAGGAAAATATGTTCTCAGATGAGGCTCATTTTCATCTGATTGATGCGGCAAATGCACAAAGCTGTCGATTATTTATGAACATTCATTACATTCACCTAAATTGACAGTTTGGTGGACAGAACTTTTTTCGAAATGAAGCTGGTGACACCATAACTGCCAATGGAGAGCGGTATAAATCGATGATAGTCAACTTTTTATTGCCGCAATTGGAAGAAATTTATCTTGATAACATCTGTTTTCAAATAGACGTGCCACACACCCCATGCAACAACGGAATTATTGCGAGGAAAGTTTGGAAATTCCAATATTTCAAGAAATTGTGACATTGAATGGCCTTCAATAAGTTGTGATCTAACACCATGAGACCACTTCTGGCCTATAGCAATAAACTAGACTCTATTCAAGGTTTTAAGCATGACGTACGACTTGATTTTGTGGAAAAAGTACTCGAAACTGGTTTCATCGACTTCGTTCCTGCAAAAAGTAAAAAAAAAAATTATCTTTAACAAATAGTGTGTTTTGTTTTAAAGAAATCATATTACTCCTATTGGAAAACCCTGTATAAAGTGATGTCAACACGTGAAGGTAGTTCCTCAGCCTTGATCCTTGCAAGTTGCAAGAGTATGTATGAAATGTTCGGTTAGACCAAACCTTAGCCCTTCCTTGTTATGTGTTTATATTTCAACACACTTACATATGTAAATTTAATTAAATATATACACTATAGAAATTTATATATCATTAACATTAAAATATGTATATACCCATCTCACCCATATGTATTTTCTGCTCTTCCGTACACAGGTCGGTGATAGCACGGATATTATACCAGCACCTGGCAAGAATTCCACCGCCAATCAGCACACTATGCAACATTCTGCCGCACATGGCAAACGCAGCGCAGCACACTCCAAGAACGTGCATGAGTTCCTTAACTCGTCGGAGCTCTTCAATCTCTATAACATGTTGAAGGCGCTCAAGACTGATCTGCTTTGGACAGGAAAGGACGATTCCGAAGATGACGAATGTGTGGGGAGTGAAAAGCAAGGCACAGCCGAAGTGGAAAATCTATTGTATTCGCGTTACGATTCCAAAACATCGGATGCGGTTAGTGTGACCAGCAGTACAGAGGCCGTTGCCGCAATCAGCAGAAACGCTACTGCAACAAATTTGAACGCCACTGTAGCCGCAACAGCACCGACCGCAGCTGCCACCAGTACAGCCAGCGGCAAAGGACACAATCGTTGCCCCTCCACTGCCTCGGTGGCTTCGATTGTTTCTACCACATCGGCATGCAACCTAAGCGATTCGGAGAGTGAAATTTCAAATGAAAATGATTCGGGCATGGAGTCGGAAAGCCATAAGAGTGACAATCAGCCAAGCAGCACCGAGTCCGTAAGCGGTAGTGATGATACCGAGTCACGAGCCGCTGCAGCCGGCACATCCACCGCCAACGCCGACAAAGCTACCGAATTGGCGAAACGTTGTCGGCGACATTTGAACGGTCTCTACCATTGCCTTGAACAAATGACAGAGGCGGCACATTACTTGACCGTTAGGTACCAAAGTGATATTGGCCCCGTTTAGAGATGAACTGCCATGGAGCTGTGAACAGAAAATGCACAGACTGCAGCGAGCAAGCGATCCCCTAGGGGTTGTGCGCAAACTGAACGAGTGTATTAGGTGGGGTACTATGATAGGGAGGGTAGTCAGTCTCTTTCTTGGGGGGCCGGGGTCTTATATGTGGGTTTTTATGTAATAATTTAATAATTTCTGTGTCTCTTTGCGGTTTTAGGGTTAGGCGATTGGGAAGACAGTACCCTTATTGCGCTTATGCCCAGACTAACGGTTACTAAATTCGAATTAAAAAGATTGTTGATTTTTAAATCATATGGTGGTATTGGTAATGTGATATCTATTCGATACTTTTATAAAAAAAACGCAACCAAAGTTGTAAAGCTTCAAAGAAATCCAAGCGTATTTAAAAAGTCAATTTACACGGCTTTTGTTCCAAGAATGTTTGATCGCGCAAACCATAGGGTTTAAAAAAACAACAATCTCTATCGGTAACGTTTGTAATGTGATTTCCAAGAAGGCGTTGGTGTTGTGTGCCTGTTTGGGCATAATGCGCGGGCGTTCACTGTCAACTGTTTGTATGCAAAATAATACCACACTTTGTGTGTGTAGGGTATAAGCGAAGTAGCTAGCTTAAAAATATTTAGTTTAAAGAACAAAATCATTGCAAATGACTAAACGATATACCACAAAAAACTAAATAAACAAATAGATCAAGTAAAAACAAAAAGCTAAAGTTGTAAGAGAATTATGTAGCAACCGGAAACAACTAAGAGAAAAAAACAAATGAGGGAAAAGCGAAAGTAAAAAGAAGTAGAGTCAAGACAGCACAAACGATTGTTGAGCAAGAAAAAAGCTCCCTTTTAATTTAATATTGTATTGTACAAAAACAAATAACTTCTATTTTTCCATAATAATGTGATATAGAATTGTATGCGGTATCATGTGCGTTGCCAAGCGCCTGCTCCTCCTTTTTGGCATCAATTAAGCAAAGAGCTTGACAAAGAAGCCAGAAAAATACAGAAATGATACAATAAGCAAACCGTATACGAAATTCAATTTGTATCTCTAAGGTACAGCACTACTGAGTGTACGTTGTCTGTGTATATACATGCTCGTGCACTTGGACAAATTTATGTAGTAACAGAATACAAGCGTATGTTGAAATAATGAGAAGTATAATAAAGAAGCCAAAGTTATTAAGCGAAAGCTTACAGTGTTGTCTTCTTTGCTGGGGATGGGTGGAGAAGAAGAAGAAGCGTTAAGTAAAAACTGTGAGCCATTAGAAGCAAACTAGAGGAGCCTAAATTATTAAACCGTTTCAATATTGAAATAATATTTCCAGCAAATTTCAGAAATCATTGAAAGAGAAGATTTTAAAGTTTTCAAAATATTTCAAAACTCTACATTTTTAAACCTGTATGAGCAATTAGACATAATATGAAGCGAATAAATTATTTTACATTGCATATTAAGCTACGGAAATGCTGCTTCGGTCACTTTGAGCCGCGTTTTGTTGCCACCAGTGGCAACCCCGTTACAATAAAGTACAAAGACCGCTGATGAGAAAGCGTGGCGGCTTTCGAAATACACATTCGGTCTGCCAGTGTGACGGCGTTGCCAACTATTCGCCAAGGGCTGGTTGGCTTTGTTGGTTCACAGCATTAGCGAAACGAAAGACTTAAGCAACGAACCTGAGCTTGAACGAAACTACCAGGGTGTATCTAAGCTCCTTTTTGTGTGTTCATCGGAGGGGCCGGGCTTATAGCAAATAAATAACGCTGAAAATTATTGAAATAAAAAGCTTTAATTTCCATGCAAAAATTGATAAATATAATAAATAATGAATTTGATAATCGTTGTTGAATACACCAAATCATAATCGCAACAGCTCAAGGAGTATTGGAAATAGTTATTAAATGACTAAATATAACAGGAATAGCTTGCATTTAGGATATTTCTTTGCATTGTTAGCCAAATAAAAAGTAGTATATAAACAAATTATATATTTTGGTGATTTGTACGAGTTCATCACATTGTATTTATGTCTGTATTCTCTATATTCACAAGGTTAAATGAAAAGTTGTACCTTGATGATTATTCTGAGTGAGTGCATAAGCAAGCGTATAAAATGTAATCAGTTTTTACAACTTTGTATATGATTATATGTATGTATACACTTATTCTGTTCGTATATTAGGTTTACTATTTTTATTTTGCTTATACTCGTGAATGTATGATTTAACTATGATTGCATATATGTATTACCTACACACATATATACATATATATATATATATATATATATATTTATATGTGAAAATATTAATAATAACACGTTTTGTATATTCAAACAATAGTGTATATAAATTAAATGTTTACTGATAAATACCGGTGAAACTAAGATGTGAGAACGATATGACATAATGTAAATTTAAATTAAAAATAAACAAAGATTATATATATTTAAATAAACTAAAATATATAAGATTTTCAAACATATAAAAAATTTTGTTTTCGATTTTCGAAAAGGTTTTTATGCAGTAAGCACTGCCGGTCAAAGATTGGTCTGCGGAAAGGGAGTTTAATTCATTTTCTTTTCCAGTATTTGTTTCAAAAAACGACGATAAAGATGAACAGTATCCTCTTCCACTGTTTCCCCTGGCAGGTAATACGTTGAATACTCTCAGAGCTGGAGTGTTTCCATCTAATCGGACGACAACTAGTCAGCTTAGCCGCTGTCTCTTCATTCGCTGAACTATGTCAATGTCGTCGTATAACCTAGATCTTCCGCAGATCCTTTCTGTTGAAAACTTATAACGTCGACTCATCAGGTCATCCATGTCTTTGTACCATATGGTAGGACGGGGATGATGAGTGACTTGTAGTTTTTCGGGGATACCAAATTCAAACATAGCGGCTTAAGGCAGCTCCTTTTCATGCTGTCAAAAGCAGCTTTGAAATCGATGAAGAGGTGGTGTGCGTCGATCCTCTTTCCACGGGTCTTTTCCAAGATTTGGCGCCTAATTAATATCTGGTCAGCTTTTGATTTTCCAGACCTAAAGCCACACCGATAAGGTCCAATCAGTTTGTTAACGGTGGGCTTTAATTTTTCACACAATAAGCTTGATAGAATATATAGGGCTTATCCCACGGTAATTGACGCAGATTGTGGTGTCTCCCATTTTCTGGATTGGGAGAGTACACTTAAACTCCAATCAGCTTGAATGCTTTCGCCTGACCATATTCTACAAAGGAGCTTAAGCATGCTCCTTATCAGTGGTTTGCCGCCGCATTTGAATACCTCGAAATTTTATTAAAAATACCTGTGCAATAGTATATTTGAAATTGTTTCCTATCTGACACTATTATATTTTCTCCATCTTTTCGGCTCTTTGTGGCTCTCATTACAAACAAAAATATCCATTAGTATAAATAGTAGTCAGAAGGGTTAAGGGCTGGGTTAATCCCTGCCTCTGTTTTTCAAAAAAAAAATGTTCATCTTACATGTTGTGGCTTCAATTCATATGACACCAAATCACATTTTTATATATCTGGCTACTTTTAAATTCTTCCCATAATCCTATGTAACAGTGCGAAGCCCGATTGCAACCGCGCTACATTCGATACAACACAATTTTAAATTTCAAATAATATAACGAGATAAAACTGTGTGCGAATAATACCTATGGATTATGCCACCTTATGGCCAAAAATTGTCCAAATTCAACAAATTTTGTACAAGCACCTAGGCACCGAATTCTTGGATGCTAGTACCTATAGTTGACTTTTCATCGCAAATATCGGTAAATGTGTGAGATATGTTATAGCCTTAACAGACGGCAGCTTTAATTCGGATTAATGCAGTTAATAATAATGCAAGAGTTATTGAAATTAAATCCGTTGCTAGCTCCCTACTAATCCTTAAAATTTTAGAGAGTTAGAGCAACGCTGACAACTGTTTTTCAAATTTTCAATAATAAAACAAGAAATTATCAGTTATAATGTTATGTTATGAAGCAGTTTTAAAAATAACGTGTTGATATGTTTTTTTGTAATAAAAAATGGTTTCATAACAATTTGTAGGTTTACCTTTTACCCATTTTATTTGAAAATATTATAAAAATAACAATCAGCTGTTTACGAGAGCTTCAAACTCGCATAGCTGCCGTCTGTCACCTACAAATTTGATCCGGATTAACGCTGTCGTCTGTCAACGCTATTATTGAAATTCAGGTGTAATCCTTTCCTGACAATGGTATGTCTGTGCGTCAAAAATGTGTTGAATCGAGTCAATACTTCCATTAGCACCCATATACTTAACACAATTGTTTTCGAACTTCCAGGTGACCGCATATATCGGTCAAAATATCAGTTATCGCAATGAAAATTAGATAGCGTGATTTATGGATAAAATTGGGCTATAACTGGATCTAGGCCCTATATATAGGAAACGTACAGGGTGGGCCAAAAGAAACCAAGGGGTGTAAAAGTTTAATAACTTTTTCGTTTATTAATTTTTTTATTGAAATTAAATGGAGAGCGATATCGGTTTATGAGAGAAAATTTTTTACGTCCTGCTCTTGAAAACAGGACGGAGCAACTGCCCATACTGCCCGAGACACAAAGGCACTTTTAAGTCAAATTTTGGAGGGCGAATAATTTCCAGAAATTCGGAAAATTTGGCCAGCGCGATCGCCAGATTTGACAGCACCCGACTATTTTCTTTGGGGTTATTTGAAGGAGCGAGTGTATGTGAGCAAGCCAGAGACACTCCGTGAACTCAAGGCAAACATTGGTGCAGAAATTACCACAAGCTTTGAAAGATGTTATGGAAAATGCTCTAACAAGAGACATCATTTTTCATACTTAGTGTAAAAAAATTTCCCTTTTGTATATTATATAATCTGAAAGAAAAAATAAAAAAAAAAATTAATAAACGAAAAAGTTATTAAACATTTACATACCTTGGTTTCTTTTGGCCCACCCTGTATAATGCCGGATGACTTTATTCCATATGATTGCTGATAATATATGGGTAACTTAATAAATCTCAGTGAACATTTTGTTAAATCGGGTTGGTAATATCTCTGGCTTTGATTCTTGCTAGTTGCAAGAGTTTAAAATCTTCGGTTGCACCCGAACTTAGCTCTTCCTTACTTGTTAGAAGTTATTTTTTTAGAATATCTTACATTGTTAATGGAACACAAAATGGTATGTATATTTTGAGAAAAGCCAATTCGTGCAAAAAAGTTTATTAAGCAAATATATAATACACAACAACAAGATAGCTAAAGCATATTGCCGCTTATAAGCTCGAAACGCTAATTATATAGGCCAAAGTCCGTTCAAATTGAAGTGCAAATCGATGTGCCAGCACAGAAAGTAAGATATTGAAAATGTACGATACATACATATGTGATAGATATGTTAACTCATTTAAGGCAACTTAAGCGAAGCTATGCCTTGAAGACATTCAGAAAGCGGGAACAGCCAACAAAAATAATTGACGAATAAATGAATTAACTTGTAATTTGAGAATTATATTACCAGAAAGAGAAAAAAAACTTTTTCATAAGTCGCGGTCATTGTTACTCAACAGTTATTCCAAGCGCAGCGCAAAAAGTGTAAAACAATTTGGTTCAGTATGACTTTCGAAAACGAATGTAGAGACAAAACAACAACACCTTGCAAGCCAAAATAGATATTTTTACGGAAAGATAAACTAGTTATGCTATGTTTTTAAATTTTAAATTTAAATTAATGCTTTAGTGTAGATTATGTATATTCGAATGACATTTGTTCTTGAAGCGTTTTTTGGCTGCTTGTTTCATAAACTTATTTATATACAGACATTTTCACAGTTTGCCATTTTTGTGGCACATGCCAAGTTCAGAAAATTTGTATAACCAACAAAGCCTTTTAACTGCTATTATAAAATTGAAAAAAGAACTTTCAAAAATAAACACAATCAAAAAGCATACAAGAACTTCCTATAAAACTCACTAATTATTAATTGAGTTGGCATTTTTAGAAAATATACTTGTTTATGCGAAGAAACCGTCAACCAAGTTCATTCTTGCGAATAGTCGTTGATCTTGTGCCATCTCTACGACTTGTCTGTTTGTATGTGCGTATGAATTTCAAAAACAAATTATCAATTTGTGCTGACTAGCCTTCAGCAGGTGGTCGATTAGCATTAAGAGTCTTTAGTTTTTTTCTTGAAATAAATATTAAAATATTCTGCAAAGAATATTCGAACGAAAAGTAATTTATTTTCTGCTAAGCAAAACTTCCGACAATCGCGTGGCCTGCGTCGACGTTTAACCTTTGAGGAACTTTTAATTAGCCACCGCAGCGCCGAGACCATAAACGGAAGTGTCTTGACTTTATAAATTCATACTGTTTCATGTTTCTGCTTCACATATTTTGTATTTTGTCAGATAACTGGAATTTCCTGATAGTTGACTCTACGGTTGGCTATATATAGTATATACATTCATACATATAAGTATGTATGAATGAATGCCAATACGAATGTTCAATACAGTTCATTTAGTTAGTCGAAAGGGAGCCTTCTTAAAATTTAGCATTTGTTGAGCTAGAAGTATATTCCTTAAAAAAATGTGTGATCTAGATATTAATTAATGTTTCCTACATTGGTTTCTGAAATAGAAATCGAAGGCATTTTTTTGTGGTGGAGGATGAGAAAGAGAATCGAACGGGGTAAGGGCTACTAAATTATTGCATAGTTTTTTTTAGCTGAGCTCCTCCAGATTTGAACACCACACGGTCAGAGTGGTTTGAGTATTGCTCTACATATGAGTAGTTTGTTCTTTAGAGTTAGGCGGGCTCTTTTGAATTTCCCGTGGTCTCTCCGTGTACCTCTCCTCTCAATTGTATTATGTTCAAAATATATCAATGTTAATGTTCCATTGGTGAGCGTTCTATAGCGGTAAATTGCGTTTGCGGAGGAGTCGATACATTTCATACATAACATAAAATTTTTCAAATAAACTATCCTACCCCCGTTTTAGAGATTTAATCAGTACTTCCAATAGAGTTAAAACATCGTACGGTGTAACCGATTACATAAAAACTCAAAAGGTTTTCAAAATTTTAAACTCTTTTCGACTATTTTACCTAAGCACTGACTTAAATTTATTAGTGAAAGTGTTAGAGAGGTAGAGAAACGAAGCCGACCTTATAAATATTTCGAAAAAATAGTAAGCAAAACTTTAGTTGAATGTTTAGAGTTTTTACGAAAGTTGTTCGCCTGCGGGATAATTCAACATAGCAGCTGAAACGACTGCGTTAATATAAATATTCATTTGCATTTTGAGCTCTTGACGCACCCTATTCTGCTTTTTGTTCATTTTAAATTTAGCTATTTAATTTTATGACAAATATTTAGTTTCAGTCCTTTAATCAATAATCATAAAATTTTCCTTATCTACCATCGCCGGGTATTTTTTAATACGGTAAAACATAAGAAATATTTATTTGGGTAATTTATAGATTTTATTACCTTAGCTGAAACCGTCCGCGCTAATTTTCTGCTACGGTAAAAAAGAGAATTATAAATAAATAAAAAATAATAAAAATTCATTTCGAGTAAAACGGGAAATGGTTCTGTCTATTTTAGTGTGGTTTTATACAAATCACTATGGTAAACGGCATACTATTTTGAACCTGTCCTTTGCTTTGGTAACTTTTTACGAAAGAAATATTTTAAAGTTTTAGTCCTTCTTATTGTTTGTAGGTGTACTAATGTTAGCCACAGGGGCTTCAAAATGTATTTTAGAAATAAAACTCAAGTCAAGAATTTAACCGAAATGTGTGACACAGATCTTCTTTTCATACACAATGAGATTGATATATGCTTTGTTTCGTGTTCTATAAGCAAAAAATGTATATTATTTGATGTGGTGTGGAGTATGGTCATCCTTCAGCAGGTCAGTACGAGCTCACACTAATTTGACCGACAAAAGTATCGAATGAAAGTTATTACTGGGTATAATAATATCAATTGGTATTTGGTATCTGTTTGTTTCTTCATAATTATGTATGTATGTATATTGAACAATCACGTTGTGTCAGTCATTGCTATGAAACGAGCCCACAGCCACATTTAATAAAATTAGATTAGTTTCGACATAAAAGTAAGAAAAGCATAACTTAAATATTAGAAAGGTAATATTTAGCAGACATTTTCATCTGAATATACAAAGGCTCTATACCCAAAATATATTAAATAATGAAAATAACAAGAAAATACGTTAACTTCTGTTGCACAGAAGAACAGAAACTATAATATTGATCGTTCAGTTTGTAAAGTGGAAATAGGAAATATGCTTCAGTAGTACGAGCTGAAAATTTTTTCAAAACTTGTATCATTGTCTTCGGCGATCAATGTCAAATTTTGTGAAGATAACTTGGCATTATCTGATCGTTTTATCTGTATGACAGCTATATCGACAGTGGTCCAATATGGGCTGTTCTAACAAATGAGCAGTTTCTTAGAGAAAAAAGGACGTATGCAAAGTTTCAGGCCGATATCTCACAGCCTGAAGGACTAGTTTGCGTAAATACAGAAAGACAGACGGACGTGGCTAAATCGACTCAGCTCGTCAAGCTGATATGTATGTTACAAGGTTCCTGATGTTTTCTTCAGGGTGTTACTAACTTCGCGACAAGTTGAATATAACTTTTTCAGGTTATAATCCCTTATGTAATTCTTTAAACTGATTATCCGATATTAATCAAACCAAATTAACGCCTTCGACGGGTGATGATGGCTAATATACGTACATATACATATACTATATATAAAATTATAAATCAAGCCAGTGCTTTTGTTGAAAACTTTGAGTTATTTTCTAATAAAAAATTACATTTTTTATCTAAGACAATAAAATTATCTAAAATGAAATTTAATTATAATTACCGATATTCTGCACTTGTTTTGTCCACACAATCACTTTTGTGTTTTATCATTTGTGCAATCGGCAAACAGCAACAATAACAGAGAGTACAACTCAGTTATATAATAATTGCTTTTAAGCCAGTTCATCCATGCCAATACCAGAAAAGAAAAGTAATATTTAAAGCAGTAAACGACAAGCTGATAAGGGTGGACAAATCGATATTATCTACATTATTCATATGACGGTTGAAATGCAAGCTCTAAAGTACACCAGCTATCGCCTGTTGCCACTGATAATACCTGTACAAATAAAGACGTTTGTCAAACCCTCTCTCTTTTGAATAAAATTTGGAAGAAAATCTTCAAATAAAACATTCACGTCGGAAACAAAGTAAACACAAAAATTCTTGCTCAGGTTCACATATTCGCACATAGAACAAAAGATCCGGACAATTTTTAAAGTTAGGAAGTTCTAAGTTTCTTCCAAATACCATTTAGTTTTTGAAACCATTGCTGCACATTTTCAAACACATAAAAATAATTCGAATTATACCATATATGGTACAAACAGCAATTTTGCAATATTCTATCCATTATTTGCCTCAAATATGTACATATATGTATGTATACATATATATCTGATAGACAGATATGGAATTCTCAACAGCACGTGATTAAATAGAGAACTTAAATATAGACCTTTTTTAATCTCAAATGATATATATGTACATATATTAAACAGGTTTTACTGAATATATTTTTAATTGTATAATTTTGTGAATATTCACATAGCAAAAACCAGCAACGCTTTGAGACATATTTACAAAACTTACGCTCATATCTGCAATAAGATTTTTATTGCATCAGAAACATAAAATTTTGAATTGCCCATAAATGGTCTACATATACAGTCTGTCGCAAAAGAAACAGAACTTTTTAAATAATGGTGGGTATAACTAAAAAGTTTGATCTTTTGTTGACATTTCGTAAAAATATTAAGACAATTGGATAGCTACTCTTGACGCAGCTTTTGGTCATTCGTCGTAAAATGCAAAGACAAATATTAAATTTTGTTTAAACTTGGATGAAACATTTCAAATGATAAAAAAAAGTTTTGGTGATTTTCTTGACATTATCCCGTAGTAATGTAAAGTGGTTTATTCCAGAAAGAACAACCTTGGATAGCTTAGACAATGCTGATCGATGTTATCGACTCGATCAAAAACGATTAATGCTGTATTTTACCTTGGCGTCTTTTGTCACGCATTCGTCGTGCTCGACCACAATACCGTGAGGCAGGGTCCTGGCGCCTGTTGCACGATAATGCGCCGTGTCATCGGTCGACGCTTGTCACTGATTTTTTTGACAAAAAACTCCATATTAACCATTAATCACTCACCCTACTCACCTGATCTGGCACCCTGTGATTTTTACCTATTTGGAAAACTTCATTTGCCCATGAAAGGACACTGGTTTCAGGACATTTCAGCTATCCAAAAGGCGACGACCGATATTCTCAAGAGCATTCCAAAAAATGACCTTAAACACTCATTTGAAATGCTAATTGACCGGGCTAAACGCTGTATCGAAGCACAAAGAAACTACTTTGAATAAAAAATATTAATTTTTTGTTGTTTTTTTAACAGTCCCGTTTCTTTTGCGACAGACCTTGTAAGTATGTGCATTAGAGCAAGTTGACATACAAAGAACCCAAATGCGAAAAAATCGCGTATGCGGGAAATGTTCTTGGGGTCATTCTCAACAACTTTGCCTAAGAGAATATATGTAAATCCGAAACCGGCTTCTAGCCAGCGATCTGTTTGCTGTTAGATTTGATAAAAATCGTTGTACAGTAAATCTAAAATGTGTGACAAACGTAATAAATTTTGCTAGATTTGTGGTTTATTTATTTATAGATTCAAGTTGATGTTTGAAATATTTTATATAACGAGTCACTGGTACAAGAAAATTGGAAATTTCAGCAGTTAATTGATTTGCCCTTTTCTGTGCTTATGGCTTGGCATTGTCAGGCATATCAAACGATTCAGGTTCCAATTTTAAATCGCGAAAAAACGTAAAGTTTGCGAATGTTTTTACGTTACGAAACCAAAATACTTAAATGTCGAAGTGCCAACAAAAAGTAAGTAACTTTTTGAATCAGATAAGTGTGAAAATATTGCCCAAGTCAAAAATGTCTGGGCTTCTTCTTTCTTAGACTATTCTTAAAGCCTATTTTTCCAACGGTGTGGAGGTCTTACTCTTCTTGGGTACTGCGTCGAATAATCTCATAGCTGGAGTATTTTCATCCATTCGGTCGACATGATCTAGCCAGTGTAGCCGCTGTCTCTTAATTCGCTGGACTATGTATATGTCGTCGTATATTTCGTACATCTCATCGTTCCATCGACTACGGTGTTCACCGTTGCCAATACGCATAAATCTTCCGCAGAACCTTTTTCTCGGAAACTCGTAACGCCGACTCATCAGATGTTGTCATCGTCCATGCCTCTGAACCCTATAGAAGGACGGAGATGATGAGTGAATTGTAGACCCTGGTCTATGTTCGTGGAGGGAGGATTTTACTTTACAGTTGCCTACTCAGTCTGAGGTAGCACCTGATGTCAAGACTTATTCTGCGTTTGATTTCGAGGATTTTGAGGCTAACATTGTTATTTATTGGTTCTAATGCTGGATCCAAGATAGACGAAATTATCTACTACTACGTAGTTTTAACTACCAGCAGTGAGTGCGACGACTTTTTGTTTCACGGCAGAAGATATTTCGTCTTGCCCTCGTTCACTACCAGACCCATTTACTTCGCTATCTTACCCCCAGTCAATTCGGGCTCTCTCTTTTTTTTGCCGGTAAATGCGTTTCGATTCCTAGTGTCTGTTGACGTGCGTTTTTTCTGACGTGACGTCTTTTTCTGGCACTACACACGCCTAAGCCACTGGAGATCTGGTTACAACATGATCGATCTGGTTAGTGGCTTTTCGATCCGGAGACAGCCTATGCTGAAATCTAGCACTATAGTTAACATATTTCGGGCCCCAGCGGAGTCGATCAGCCTCAACCCATTTGGGGATGTTCATCATGGAGACTGAATTTAGCGACCGTTGTACCAAAGATACATTCTTTGCCCACGCAGGATGTTGACATCGTGGAGGGGTCAGTTCTCATAGGTGTGCTCCAAGTGCTCATAGAAGACATGTTTGGTAACATCGTTCTTTTCTTCCGTTGGGGCGTGGTCGCAAATCAGCGTTATGTTGAAGAACCTCGCTTTGATGCGGATTGTAGCTAGACGTTCATCCACCTGTCTCTCCCACCATGAATTCCACACCAAATTTTCGCTCCTTTATATGGCCATTGTAGTAAATGCCACAAGGACCTACTCGCCTCAGTCATTGTCCCGTCCGTCACATTACTTGAACGGCGGTGATGTCAGCCATTATTTTTACGAGGACATCAACCAGCTGGGCAGCGGCACCTTTCCAATTAAGGGATCGGACATTCCAGGTGCATACGCTTAAATCGTAATCCTTAATGCGTTTGCAGTGGTCGTCATCAAAAGGAGGGTCTCTCATCCGAGGCTGTTGTTTCCTTTTCATTGGGGGCGTTTCCAAACCCAGCTCACAACCCTGGGGAGTGCTGATTTGCCTTCTCACTTTAGCTTACTTTTAAGCGGATTTTTTTTGGGAGGATACATGGTCTAAGACCAGAAGTCGTGTGCTGCTTGAGCCACATGTATAAAAATCGTTTCTAGGCACTCCCAACTGAATGGCGCTCACAGAATTTTCCTCCCTTGCGTGAACTTCTACTCCATTCTCTGCTTTGCCATTAAGGAGATAAAAGCCGAATCGAAGAAGGTCTTGAAGGTTATACCGGAAAAATACTATATCGACTGTTTCGAGGATTGGAAAAAGTGTTGAAATAAAAAGGAAATGTATATTTTATAAACAAATTCAGTTTACTTTTTGATCACAAAGTATGTAACATATGTACATACGTAAGTATAGAGAAAAACATGAACAAATAAAATGAAATTAAAGTCCACCTATTTTAGTCTTTGGATGCATTTATAACTAAGAATTCAAGCCAACTTTGATAATAGGATTTTTAATGCTAATAATTTTCGATAAATTTGAAATTTGTTTGCTCTTTCTGCTGCGAAAACCAAGTATTGTCTACATTCTCTTGTATGAAGGAAACATGCGAATTTTATTATAATGATTTTCAAGTTGTATATAATTTTACGTTATAGATTTTCGTTCGATATTTGTCTAGTTTCTTCAATAGACTTAATAGGAATATAGTGGAAAAGCCTGAAACTTAAAAAATTAAGACGCAAACCGGAAATTTTGCATAACTTCCTTAATACTATAAAAGCATTTCAAATTAAACCATCACCAAATGTTGCACAAAGTACATTAGCTTTGTTCATCTTATAGTTTATTGTGTTAATTAAACATCAAAAAAGAAAAATACATATTTAGGGAATCATCTGCATCACGTATTAAGTATTGTTGGAAAATCAAAAAAGGGCTTACATGCTGTTCAAATTCGATGATTCACATTGACTTACTGTTTTTTCTTTCAATTGGCCTTTCAAAGCTCTGTACAACTTTGAAATCAAAATTTCTTGAACGAAGTAGACGAAACCGAAATTGCACGTGATTATTTGTTATGGTAATAGTGCTCTGCCCAATCCACAATTGGGTGACCCCACAATCTGTGCCAACAACGACGGGATAAGTCTCCTAAACATCGCATATAAGGTTCTATCGAAGGTATTGTGTGAAAGATTAAAGCCCACCGTCAAAAAACTGGTTTCGACCTTATCAGTGGCGCTTTAGACTTGGGCAATCAACAACCAACCAGATATTCACCATACGCCAAATCTTGGAAAAGACCCGAGAAAAGCGAATAGACACGCACCACCCCTTCGTCGATTTCAAAGCTGTTTTTGACAGTACGGAAAGGAGCTGCCTTTATGCCGCGATGTCTGAATTTGGTATCCCCGCAAAACTAATACGGCTATATAAACTGACGTTGAGCAACACCAAAAGCTCCGTCAGGATCGGGAAGGACTTCTCCCGGCCGTTTGATACCAAACGCGAAGGCGACTCCCTATCGTGCGACTTCTTCAACCTGCTGCTGGAGAAAATATTTCGAGCTGCAGAACTTAATCGAGCAGATACAATCTTTTATAAGAGTGTACAGCTGCTGGCGTATGCCGATGATATTGATATCAATGGCCTCAACAGCCGCGCCGTTAGTTCTGCTTTCTCCAGACTGTATAAGGAAGCAAAGCAAATGGGTCTGGCAGTGAAAGAGGGCAAGACGAAATATCTCCTGTCATCAAACAAACAGTCGTCGCCCACGCGACTTGGCACTCACGTCACTGTTGACAGTCATAACTTTGAAGTTGTAGATAATTTCGTCTATCTTGGAACCAGCGTAAACACCACCAACAATGTCAGCCTCGAAATCCAACGCAGAATAACTCTTGCCAAAAGGTGCAACTTTGGACTGAGTAGGCAACTGAGAAGTAAAGTCAAACAATCCGTCTCTGGACAAATAAAAACCAAAATCTACAAGTCACTCATTATACCCGTCCTGCCATATGGTGCAGAGTTATGGACGATGACAACATCTGATGAGTCGATGTTGCGAGTTCTCGAGAGAAAGGTTCTGCGAAAGATTTATGGTACTTTGCGCTTTTGACAGCGGCTACGCTGGTCGAAAACAATCCACCTCTCAAAGTATCCGCCGGGGGAAGCAGAGGAAGAGGAGACCACCACTCTGTTGGACAGTGCAGATGGAAAACGACCTGGCTTCGCTTGGAATTTCCAAGTGGCGCCAAACAGCGAAAACGAAGGCCGACTGGCGCGCTGTTGTAAACTCGGCTATAACCGCATAAGCAGTGCCTAATATCAATATAATAAATACAAGTGCAGTTAGGTATGCAGTAATGATGTATTTATTTATGTATTTATTCGGTGACTTAATTGTTCAGAAAAATTGACGGAGCTGAATATACTTAATTATTCGAATTAATTGTCTTTCAATACAATAACGTATTATATGTAATATCTTAACGGAAATAAGGTTTCTAACTACCTCATATTAAAGTAGTTGAATATATAATCGTTATGTAAATAACAAAAAAAGTTAAGATAATACATATAGATTACAACTGGATAAAACACTTTGGAAAAATTGCTCGTATACCCGAAATTTGCATTCATTATAGCTATTATAATTGTTTTAGGTTAGAAAACTGGTCTGAGTGACTATAAGAAAAGGTTTTGAATTTTCATCTTTTCTTGTAAAAGTTAACTTTTTAGATCCTTAGTATGAATTGTTATTAGAACAACATTAGTACAATATTTTTAATATATTTAACAAGGAGGTAGATAAGTAAATTTCATATATAATTTTTTCCTTAAGCCTGATTGACTGTTAGTTTAGCTAAATTGGGTGAAAATAAACTAACTTGGATTAAGAGTTATGAAGTGAAACAAGAAACGATGGGTCGAGTGAAACAGGAAACAAATAAAGTTTCGAAAGTTCTTATATTGGGGGTGATGAAAGATTTATTACTTAGGATCGAAAATTTATGAAATATTATATTATGCAATTAGACAGTATATAGGACCCATCACATGTTTCCTATTTTGTAACATGAACTTCTTAGCAGCATGAAATGTGAAAATCCTATAATAATTAATATATTATATGTATAATATATGAATTCGTCACTCAGTGTATTTAGTCCTCCTCTGCTCTAACTAATACTGGTTATCGGAAACCTGTCTCTTAACTTAAGCAAATTGTATGCACTGTTAAATGCTTTTTTCACACCCTTTAAGTACCTGAGTTAAACAATCGTATTTATTTTTACGTTTTTGTGTTTGCTGAATTTTACAAACATAATCGTAAGTTGCGAAAGGTTTTCTATAGCAATTTGCATTTACAAATAAATTGAACGACGATGTTCGACTAGTTTTTAAGAAAATATTAGCGTCAAAACAAACGCTCGTATTCTAAACAACTAAGTAAACACATCGCGCCTACAAAAAGCTTTAAGCATTATTTTCATATTACTTACATATTTAAGCGCGAAAATTGCGTTTTGCCGCCTAACTTGGGCAAATTCCATACAAACATGCAATGACGTCAAAAAATAATCAAAACGACATTCTCGAAACAAAATTCCTAAAATACTCAGGTCCAACAACTATACTGAGTATTAGCAGCTTTATTGAATATTGAAGTGCTTAAGTCGAATCTTTCACGAAATATGTACATACATATGTATGGTGTCTAATATAATATGTTAGTGCCCGAAAAGGCGGCGCAACTGTCGCGGTTCCACTCCTTGTCTGTCACTGAGTTTATCGAAAGCGACGCGATTCTATTGAGTTTTGCTTCCGCTTGCCACTTTTGTACTGCGCTGGCACTCAGAACAATTAGCACGTCGGTTTTAGTCATTGTTCGGCCGTAGATGAGAGCCTCATTTAAATCTAGAGCGTGCCGAATGCTTACCGCTCAGTACGTTTAAAGTCCAAAAATTCACAGGCCATGTAATGATATGGTCTGACTCAGGTTGATGTGTACCACTTGTCTTATTTTATTTATTTACCCTCGGCGGGCGGCTGTCGTTGCTTGTCGCGTGCCTCTGAGTTGTTGCTTTGGAACCATAATGCTCGTTGTAAAATCTGATTATGGAAGTGACAAACTGTATTTGACGTCAATTAGTCAATTAGTAGTTTTATGTATTTAATTACGTAAATTATATTGTCAATACCGATTCATATATGCATTTCAATTATTAGGACAAGGAAGTATAAGCACAGCTATTATTGGTTAGTATTTATTAAATAATTTAAACTTGAAATTGCCCAAAGTTTTGCTTCAGAGAAAACGTGATTACTGCATGATCGCATTAACAATTTAGTTAATAAATATTATTAGAAAAAAATAATACTTTTGCAAATTCAATGAGCTCAAAATTGTAAGCTTGAAGCCTTCTAGGGTGTACCTAGTGATAGCTAGTAGTAATAACTTGTTCTAAGTTGTCTAATGTATACAAAAATGTAACTTTCTAACGTGAAAATACAGTATAAAGTGTTTATTTGAAGTGGGAAATATCTTTTGAAAACTGAAAACCGTATTTAGATAGCACATTGATGGTCAAATGTACTTGAAGTAAGCTATGTGTATAGACTTAATATTCTTTACTAACAGCCTTTCATAATCTATATTAATTAATTTGCAAATGTTGAGAGTAGTTAGTGTTTATTCTAATAACACATCTCTTTAATTAAAAGTGAGAAAGTTGAAAATTTCCGATGAATTCATTGACATCTCAATACGATATTCGTCTTTATGCTAAAAATATATTTTTGTTTACTAATTTTTAATTTATTTAATAAAGTATAGTCGCTTTTGAATTGATTGACAAACTTAATTGACCAAATACGATTTGAGATATGAAGTTCAAAATAATTGCAGTACAAACACCATTTATGAAGAAACAGTGCGCGATTCGTCAAGATATATCATTTCTGATATTTCTTTTATAGAATCTAAAAGAGCTTCGTTAGATTGAAACATACATGGCCATATGAGTACTGAACGTAGTGGACGTCCTAAACACGCTTTTGCCGACAAATACATAAAAATTCCGACATTTTTTTGGAAGCCCGTAAAATGAAATTGATCGAGATTGCTGAACTGACATTTAAAGCTATTAAGGAAACATGTTGAACAAACGATTCACGAATATTTGGCTACGTGAAAGAAGAGTAAGTGCTACCAAAACTCACAGTCTAGTACCGTGCATCAAATGGATAAACACGATTTTGCTTGTTTTCGCATTCAATAAGGTATTCACACCGAATATTTTATTGTGGTAATTCGAATTTTACGAATTGATAAAGCTGTTGCGAACAACCCTAATGAACTCTATGCACCCAGTGGCTTTACCTACCTATTTCAAATCAAAGAACTTTTTTCTAAAGATGGAATATCGCTATTATTGGTGTATCGCTTGCAACTGTAATGGTTAATTCAATCGAATTTTGCAAAATAATATGCTTTTCTTGGATATATTCTTCTTCTTCTTAATTGGCGTAGAAACCGCTTTCGCAGGAATTTTCTCTCGAGAACTCGCAACGTCGACTCATCAGATGTTGTCATCATCCATACCTCTGCACCGTATAGCAGGACGGGAATAATGAGTGACTTGTAAAATATGGTTTTTGTTCGTCGAGAGAGGACTTTACTTCTTAATTCCCTTCTTAGTCAGAAGTTGGCGTTGTTCTGCGTTGGATTTCGAGGCTGACATTGTTGTTGCTGTTAATACTAGTTACAAGATAGACGAAATTATCTGCAACTTCGAAGTTATAACTGTCAACAGTGACGTGGGAACCTAGTCGCGAGTGCGACGACTGTTTGTTTGATGACAGGAGATATTTCGTCTTGCCCTCGTTCACTGCCAGACCCATTTGCTTTGCTTCCTTATCCAGCAGGAGAAAGCAGAACTAACGGCGCGGCTGTTGAGGCCAATGATATCAATATCATCGGCATACGCCAGCAGCTGTACACTCTTATAAAAGATTGTATTTGCTCGATTAAGTTCTGCAGCTCGAAATATTTTCTCCGGCAGCAGGTTGAAGAAGTCGTACGATAGGGAGTCGCCTTGTTTGAAACCACGTTTGGTATCGAACGGCTCGGAGAGGTCCTTCCCGATCCTGACGGAGCTTTTGGTGTTGCTCAACGTTAGTTTACACAGCCGTATTAGTTTCGCGGGGATACCAAATTCAGACATCGCGGCGTAAAGGCAGCTCCTTTTCACACTGTCGAAAGCAGCTTTGAAATCGACGAAGGGGTGGTACGTGTCTATTCTCTTTTCACGGGTCTTTTTCAAGAATTGGCATATGGTGAATATCTGATTGTTGATTTCCCAAGTCTAAAGCCACACTGATAAGGTCCAATTAGTTTGTTGACGGTGGGCTTTAATCTTTCACGAGAAGTATGGATTAAAATATTTTTTTGAAACAGAATACCAAAGTGTTAACATAGGCAGTTATTGTGTATAGTATATTTGTGTGTAAATACATACGTATATATAAACAATCATATAAACGTAAATGTATGTATGTATGCCGAAATGTTTACAAGTTCGCGTGATAAACGATAAAACAAACTGCCGCTAATTCTTTATTGGCGTCCACGTTGCGGTTCATGGTTAAGTGGCCAAAGTCCAATACATCCGAAAATTTCAAACAAGTCAAATGAAGTAAAAGAATCAACGTTAACTGTGATGGTAGTAATGCTTCATCATCAACGCCAACTACAAACCAGGCAATTCATGCAATTGACACCCAAATACATACGCATTTGCCATCTACATGTACTTATATCTATGTACATATGTAAATTTGTATATAAGTATGTGGAGAATCGGCTTGTCAAGCAACAAACTGCTGTCTAGTTCGCCGCTCTGGTACTATCATCTTAAATTTATTTTACGAGCTACTACGTTAAACCGCACTTTATAGAATTCACACATGTATTTCCAACACAAACATCCAAATGTGCACAAATGTATACTTATACATATATATGTGTATATATCTATATAATATATAATAACAAAGAAATAAGCAATCCAACCAACAAGACGCGATGCTGTGGCTCTCAGATTCCACCAGTCACCAGTCATTAAAATCTCAGTCTCCCCTTTGCATTCTGTTATACAAGTATCTCGGACGCGTGTATGCAGCTTTAAATAAAACACATATGTATGTACATACATAGTATTAACACTATTCAATTTTGAAACTAGCAAACACGTTTTCACCAATATTTAGCATATTTTATGCGAGTGTATTTATGTATGTACATACACACATATATGCACTAAATACACGTATACATATATATTATATTTTTTATCTCATGTCCAAAATATTTTCAATTATTCGGTTTTCCTTTTTTTTATTTTTATTTTTACTTAAGTGGTGGGTAAAGCCGAAATTTTTGCATCGACAGCAAAGCATAAATGTACCGTAATAAAACGGACAGACACATACATACATATGTGCCTAGTGAGCAAAAATATGTGTATGTGTGTTGGACTAGCAAAACAGCGCACAAAAAAAATCGGCAAATAGGGAAGTGCCAAATCCAAATGATCCATCCATTATCTATTCTAGCCATAAATACTCGTGTAGCCTAACAAAAGCCGAAATAAAAAAACGAAATACTCTCCATTATATAAATACCGGTATGCACATACATAAATAAATATTATGTCTGTGAGTGTTTTGGCTCAAATGGATTATGAATTAAATTCGAATAATATGCTAAACGCTCGAAAATCACATGCCAAAGCTAATTAACGCACGTAACTAGCGCGAGATACTACACTTGGAGAAATTATGACTTCTAGTGTATTTTCAATTATGGTGGAAAAATGTAATTTCAGAAAAAGGAAAACAAATGAAAATTGATTTTACTCGAAAATAAAATTATTTGGTTAACGTTTCACTTTCCATAACGATAATTTTTGATCCAACCTCAGCAACATACTTATAATGAGTCCGACCAATTCCAGTTACATGAAAATGTATTCACTACGTACATAATTATTAAAGTCTGGCTAAGCTTATAGGATTTGATTGAAGGCTGACAACCTAATTTTTGTAAGGTAAGTTGAAAAGCTTCATTTAAAAGCATGTTTACGTTTTTACGTCGACTGTTATCGTTCCAAGAAAATCCACCGGTTTTTTTGAATGTTGGAAAACAACTAAATACGATTACGATTACGTACAATTTGAAATATAAGGTTGTTATTTGTCTATGAAAGGAAAATCGTCAGATTACCTAAGTTTTAGGCAATAAGTTCACTAAGGTGCATGGTGAATACACAAAATTTGTGTCGGAAAGTCGGTTCAGCCATCAATAACGATTTTAAACGACGATATGTTCGAATCAGATATTCGCTTTCTGTATGATAACATTCGAAGTTAAGAACCTAAATTTTCTATAAGACTTTGTCAGTTGGATGTTTCGGTTAGGTTTAACCTTTCTCAACTAAAAACACAGAAATGACCAGATTTATTTAAAGTGAAAAATAAAATATTAAACAAGTAAAGAAGGACATTAGGTTTGAAAGTTACACGGGTTCCAGAGCAAGTTGTCTTCCGATTTTATCCATTTTGGACACAAAGATAGATTATAAAAAAACACGCTAACTCAATTCTATTAAAATAACTCACACAATTGCAGATATATTTGCGGAAGGAGTCAAGTGCATGTTTGAAAATCGCTCTATTACGTATATAGGGGCTAAAGAAATTATTGACCCGATTCAGCCCTTTTTTGACATACGGGGAAACTATTATTAGGAAAGGATGCTCTCCGAATTGACCAAATTGACCCATATTTTCGATAAAAAGTTTTCGTACTGGGACCTACGAATGTTAAGTTAATATTATGGACCAAATTTCGTCGATATCGGTGAAGTATGTACATACTATATATGGCTTTTCACCGTAATGTGGGCGGTGCCACTTCTATCGTCATCCTATGTCATTCCAGGTGTAAAATTTAGTTGCTCTGAAATATTTATTTAGTGATATATTGCGCTTTTAGTAGTTTTACACGGAACCGTTATATAGGAAGTGGACGGGATTATCACCTACTTTCATCCAATATTACAGTGTTGGTAAGGATGCCCTGAGCGAACTTAGTTAGTAAAGCTTAAGTGGCTTAGAAGATACATTTAGTAAGCCAATGGGAGAGCAGGGCCGGGCCCATCCAAGATTTTCATCGTACAAGTGTCACTTGCTAATGCAATCCCTTATGCCAAATTACAGTCTATATCTGAATTTAGTGCTTAGTTATGGGTTTTCGCTTATAACATTTTGTGGGTGTGGCAATGCTCCGATTATGCTCATCTACGAACTCGTTCTCACTTTTTAAATTTTAACGCTTGCACGAATGGACGGCAGACCGACAGTCACCCGTATTTCAATTCGTCTCGTCATTCTGATCATTTATCAGTTATACGAGTATAAATACAACCTTACATCTATCTCGTCTAGTCTTAGGTGATACAAGCGTTAGGAATATACTCTGCAGCAACATGTATCAAGAGTAGGAATGAAAGTTTGAAGAGCTCTTACTTTAATCGATCACTCTACTATTAAGTAAGTCTATCTTAGATCGGTGTCAAGGATGAGGAAATTAGAAAAATTAGATTGGGTACTTTAAAATAACATAAAATAATATATTTCAATCCAATATATCCAATATAGTAAACATACCATAAAGTCAAGCATTAATTTTTGTGCAACTGATCAAATTTTTTTCAGTATACCGATACTTAAAAGCGTTTTGAACTTGACTCCAAAATTGTTTCTCGAACATTTTTTGTTAATATGATTTTCGGTTGTTTGCTCGTTACTTCATTTGTTTTTTTGCGTTCACCGAAACTCACCATATGAATGTATGTGTATGTAAATTTAAATATTTCGGTTATATTGGCATCGTGGGATTCTCTTACCAAATATGGCACAGTCTCTTAACTAAGCTGATAATGACCACACTTTAACGGTTGCTAGTGCGGAGGTGTGTAGGTTCAATGTATTTAATGCAAATAAACATCAATATGCGGACACTCTTCTATGTATGTATGTAGATGTTTACATATATACATATGTCAATACACAGCCGCCTGTCTTTGTGACAAAAATCGCATAATCAAGCAGATTTTTTTGTGTACCAAGCACTATGAATTCGTTTTGCGCACTTAAATACATATGTACATACATTACGTGTTCCAGAAATTTCCATTTATTATGCCCAGTCATAGTGCGAATTTGGGGATTTCGCGAATAAGCGGTAAGTGTAACTGAATTCGAAATTACGCTCTGATGGATTTTTACTTTCATTACTCAGTTTCAATACGACTTGTACCACTGAGTGTATCGTCATCACTTATGTATATACATACATATATAAGTATGTATGCAGTACGGCATCATATACGTAAATATGTATGGCAAGTTAATGGAGAAGCGCGCGCTATGTCAGCGCTGTCACCTGCCCTACCAATCCCCCACCGGTCTCCGTGATGGCTTTAATTGCCAGCAGCGACTGATTGGTTTGACCTTAACAAGACCGGCTTCAAGCTCTCCGCATAAGATACTCGTATTCACACTAAAAAAATACAACAAAATTTTTGTGCTGGTGTATGTGTGTGTGAGTGGAATGCAGCCATACATACATATATGCTCGTTTGGGGAGGTATGCACGATTACGATTTGTTGCCGCCGAAATGGGCACGTATCGGTTAGCCGCTGAAGTATTTAGGGCCTAAACACATAGTATGTATGTACGACAAAACAACAAAAACAGATCCATACGTATACATACATACATAAACTTACATATGAGTATAAGCGTGTGTTGTTATTGTCATATTTTAAAAGCTCTTCGCGTTGTTGATGATCACGCTGCATTCACGCTTGCAATTTTTACTCACACATACATATGTTATGGATACACCTGCATGCTAACATACAAATAAATCTCAGAAAAAACCTTTTGTTCGCAGCCACAACAATTCACTTGACTTCGCTGAATTATTCATGGAATGCAGGAGGGGTGGTTCCAGATTTGGCAGGCATTCCATTTACAGTTTTGGAGTTCATGATCACAATTTCTAATTTTGGTCATTTCTGTGTCCGTTCATGCACACGCATACATACATATGCACGTGTGTTTTTATGCGTCTTTATTGTTATTATTGACATTGTGAATTTCAAGGCCAAAAGCGCACAAGATATGCCTACAAATAAGCTGCGGCTAATTGGTCAAATATTAATGCATACATACAAACATATATGTATATACATCTTCTGTGCTTTTAAAACTTTTACGGTAGAAAACAAGTACAACATATTTTTGCAATACATTTAAAGGCGAAAGATAATACATTAACATGAATAATTGGCAGAGTTGCTGAGCCACAGGATATGTAAGTATGTATATAACGCACTTACCTTTACATACATTATAAACTCATTTTGAATGACGTCAATGAAAAATCTATCAGTATTAAGATTGATAAGGTTGACAACACACGATCACATAAAAAGTGCCTACAGGCACAGTGATTCCTCCGTTTGAGTCCTTGACCCGAATGTTGGAGATATCACCGAAATGCATGGCCGAATAAGAGACTGTTGTATTTCTGCTGTCCTGTTACTTGTTATCTAAAGTGATACGGCTGGTTCTCAAAATAAACGGGAACAATAATACCAAACGCCATTAAAAACCACAAATAATAATAACAACAAGAACAATACCAGATATCTATTCCGAGAAATCTTAAAGAACCTTTTTAAACCCTGAACATGGTTGTATCAGCTAAAAGCAAACGTCAGAGATCCTATAAGATGTATGTACATACATACATATATATACATGGTTGGCGTAACGAGCTGTGATGATTTAGTCATACCCGTTTGTCTGTCTGCCTGTGTACATGTGATCCCCCGGTGTTTGAGAGGTATTTGACCAGGTATTTCACAAAATTTGGAATAGATTATAACCGAAGGTATCTCTACCATATCCGAAGAAATTGCTCTGTCGCACAATTTCACCGATCTAACTCAAGTCTTTATAGGGAAACCTTTTTTTTTCACAAGGTATCTGCATGAGATACATTCTCAAAACAAATTTTTTAGATCCGATCACTAAACCGTCCGAACATGTAGTTCATATCAAAGCACAATAGCACATAGCTGCCTTTTAAATTGGCCGATCAAGATTCATAATATTAATTATATTTATATTATGACTTCTACTCAGTAGATAATATAATATTAATTATATTTATATTATGACTTCTACTCAGTAGATAATATAAAGCCCAGCTCTTGACCGATGCTGCGGCTGCTACTATGCCGGTCTCTTTCGACCAATTCAGCGATTTTATCGCAATTTTCGACGACAGGCCTTCCGGAGCGTGGCGCATCTTCGACCACCTTTACACCAGAACGAAAACGTTGAAACCATCGTTGTGCGGTGGAAATGGAAACTGTATCGGGTCCATAAACTGCACAAATTTTTTTGGCGGCTTGAGATGCATTTTTGCCTTTATCGTAGTAGTACTGCAAAATATGCCGTATTTTCTCTTTATTTTGCTCCATGTTTGCGACGCTATAACTCACGAACGACTTAAAAGAAACGACAATCAATCAAACACGTGTTAGCGCGTGAAATGAGCTTTCCAAAAAGGTATAGCATGATCCGATGCGACGAATAAAACTAGAACTACGCGCTTTCAGCGCCAACTAGCGAAAATACCGCAAGACTTTTTTGACAACCTATTATTTAAGGCAATTTGATATTACTATATTACTCACCATGCCTGACTGACTCATCAAAAGTAACATAAACTCATACAAAATTTCCATCTTCATTAACCGCAAATTAACAGAGTAGCATAAACAAATTGAAAACGAAATTACACATTTCAATTTGTAAAGATTTCCTATTTTTCATACCCACATGCCAAATACGTTCACTCGTTCTAGATTTCAGCACCCACTTTCCACTTTACGCCATGAGATCACTAATTTTTAATTTTCAAATACTCGTATAACTTTTTAGCACATATGTAATAAAGGTGTGTGTATGTAAATTCATCATGACTAAGCTAATTTTAATCCAGCGACGCTGCTGCTTAGTCGCTTGTCGTCTGCACCAATACCGTTGAGTCCAAAGTCCATGAAAGAGTTTCGCGTTATTTTGCAAAACGACCTGTGACTAAAAATTGAAATATCCAATAAATATGAAGCTAATGTAAACAACTTTAATATAAAAAGCTTCTAATATAGGTATATACTATATATTTTACTTGGCTTACGTTAATTAAAGGAAAAATAATGTTTCCTTAACAAATGGTTAATTAAACTTTTCAATGGGCTCTGATTATCTTTTGTACTTTTGCGAGAGGATGTTTATTTATACTGGTTAGAGAGTATTTGTAATACAACGACACCACGATATTCGGCCGATTGATCACTGTTTCCGAGTCGTAAGCATAGTTCCAAGAGTCATCGCCAGTAATAATACGTTGTCATGACATATTGGAAAGATCTCTGACTGTTAATCGTTTTAAGCACCAATTCCCTCATTTTATTGACATGTTGATCATCCGTTGATGTTGATGGCCGTCTTGGACGTTGTTCGTCGTCAACGGGTTCTCGACCTTCTTTGAATAATTTTTACCAAACAAAAACAGTTGTTCGCGACAAATAATTATCACCGAAGGCCTCTTCGAAAATTCTGAAAGTTTCGGCACCAGACATTTGATTCTCCACACAAAATTTAAAGAAACTTCTTTGTTGAATAATTTTACTAATCGTAAAAATCGCCAAATGCACTTTATATACGTCAGAAAGTCAGGCAAAAAAATATTTCGACAAATGGGTTTTCGCGCGAAATTTGATCAGATATCTTCAATAAATTTACCATAGACTATTACCCTTGGTACAATTTTCGAATAAATTATTCAAATCAGTCTACTATAGCATATAGCTGGCTTTAAAGCTGACCGATAAAAATCAAGAAAAACATCACTTTATACCTTTTTGTGATAAAAAACAATTCCTGATTCGACTCAAATTTCTGTTCCACCTCTAAATTTGTTTAAGTTAAGCAAAAAACGGATAACAAGTACGGAAGACACATTCGGGGAAGCAGTGTCGAATCGGCCCAATCTTATTGTATTATGAAGCCCTTTAATAGTTTTAACCTTTCCAGGTAGGCGATATAGATCACGCCTTTTAAATTTCTGAAAACGGAAACCATCACCTGATCGACCGATAGGATAGTTCGTCTTCTTTGGAATAGGCTTGCCGTGTGAATTATAATGTTTGGACACTTTATCTTATACATCATCCAAGCGTTCTGTAGGTACCAAACTTAAAGAATTTTTAACTTTTTTAAACAATTAAGCTACTTTAGTTTAAAGCATATTACTAAAACATGTTTTTTCATTAATTCGCTTTTGCTTTGGCTTGCTTTTCCCTTGACGATGATACGTGCTCATTATAACAATAGCTCGACAAGTTCATGCACTCAAAAATTACAGTAAGCTTTCGGGTATGAAAAATTCGGTTTTTTCATTATAAACACTTCGATATGGTAAACAGGTTTTTTGTTTTTTAATTTTTTTATGGCTACCGACAAAAGGCCAAAGTGATTTACAACCCATGTAGAAGTTTGGTTGCACTTTTGTTCAAGTCAACACCTCCGCAGCACGTTTCTGCGAATACTCAAGAAAGCAGTAAGGCACATACTCAAAATTCCACAAACACTGCCCTGAATTGTCAACAAGCGCAAGCGCGACTGCAATTGACGCTGAAGTTCAATTATGTTATTTGTAGACCATAATGTTCTCAGTTGACTAATTTAGCCGGTCTTCGAGTATTGCCCAACATACACTTATTTATGCACATACTATATGTCTGTGTTTGGTTGGCGAATGATAATGTGCCAAGATTTTCATAAATTGCGTTTTAGCCTACAAACAACTGCTAAAGCATAAACGATCATTTGGTTACAAATATATACATATGTATATTTAGTATTTGATTACATAATATGTGTGCACTATGTACAAATATACATATAAAAGTTCCGATTTTCCGAACTTCAATGTAAATTTTGGATTTGCTTCAAAAATAAGAATAATGGCAAACGGTTCACATCCACAACAGGAATTTCTGGCATATCCGAAACAACACCCACTTCATATTTAGGTACAAAGACTTGTCAGGTGAAGAGCATGACCCAATTTGGAATTTAAATCCGATCGGATGTAACGTATACCCAACACATCCATTTCTGCAAGAAATAGTTCAGTGAACCATGGAATTTGAAGTCCTTCGCACACTTAACAAATAAGTAGGGCCGGTTTTGACTAATATTTTGATAACAAACTACCAGGCAATTACTTTTAAAATTATCAGCAGTTGAGTTTTACAATAAAATGGCACTCTACCAAAGATGCATATTTATGGACAATGTTTTTATTCTAAAATTGACTTGGCTTATGCAACGATATCAAATTAAGCCGAATATGTTCATGAAATGGTTATTTAAAAATCGCACTACCGACAGGACGAGTTATACACTACATTGACTATTTTCGCGTCGACTATCAAACCATTAAACTCGTTCGGATTGACTCCAAAAGTTTCTAAAATTTCTTAGTTTCAACAAGTAAGGAAGCGTTTAGTTCGGGTGTAACCGAACATTTTATACTCTCGCAACTTGGAAGGATCAATGCTGGGGAAATACCTCCAGGAGCTGGACGAAGTTGTGAAGAGATTACAATTAAACTAAACTTCTTCAGCACTTCCGTAAGGGGCGGAGATGGGGAGTCGAAGTGTAGGTACAGTGCCACCAAAAGCAGTGGGAAATTGGCCATTTTTCATTTAATTTGAGTTATTAGCAGATATTGAACGCTTGGCGGCCTGAGAAAGAACCAGTCTAACTCAGCGACCATTTCCGCGTCAGTCTCAGTTTTCTGTCCCGACGCACGACTTGTTGAGGGAAATCCTCATCTCCCTCTCTCTGCGAACTGGACGACTTTGCTCCCGGGTATACTCCGGTGGATGTCTTGGCGGTTTCATCTGCCTCTCTCTCACGTAGACGGTGTCTTATTCAACGTCCAATTTTGACACCAACTCCTGTAAATGCGTACCATCTCGGATCTAAAATTTAATGTCTGTTCTTCTTCTTTGTTGTTTCTTTTCATTGGGTGCGTTTTTTACGTGGCGGGTCCCAAACCCAGCGCACAACCCTGCGGAGGGGGTGTTTCGCCTTCTCACTTTAGCTCGCCTTCAAACGGATGTTCTTAGGCCACTGTTCTTCTTCTTAATTGGCATAGACACCGCTTACGCGATTATAGCCGAGTTAACAACAGCGCGCCAGTCGTTTCTTCTTTTCGCTACGTGGCGCTAATTGGATATTCCAAGCGTAGCCAGGTCCTTCTCCACTTGGTCCTTCCAACGGAGTGGAGGTCTTCCTCTTCCTCGGCTTCCCCAGGCGGGTACAGTGTCGAATACTTTCAGGGCTGGAGTGTTTCCGTCCATTCGGACAACATGACCTAGCCAGCGTAGCCGCTGTCTTTTAATTCGCTGAACTATGTCAATGTCGTCATATATCTCGTACAGCTCATCGTTTCTTCGAATGCGATTTTCGCCGTGGCCAACGCGCAAAGGACCATAAATCTTTCGCAGAACTTTTTTCTCGAAAACTCGCAACGTCGACTCATCAGTTGTTGACATCGTCCAAGCCTCTGCACCACATAGCAGGACGGGAATTATTACTTTTAGTAGTTCTTAAAAAACCGTTATATGGGTAATAGACGAGGTTATAATCCAATTTTACCTCTTTAAACAGTGTTCCAAGAGGTATCGAAAGAATCTTTGCTGCGAAAATTTGGGTATATAGGTTGAATGTTTTAAGGGACATGAACATTAAACCTCGCGACAAGTTCGTGTACAAGCATATACAGACAGACAGTCAGCTGGGCATGGCTACGTAGATTGCCTTTAAATTTTGGGATTTGAGAACCGAAACATATTTTAATCGTCGAAAGACGCTTCATGTTTTTCATTATATTCTTTACACTTTTGCATGCGTTTGAACCAATTCTCGAAGAACACTGACTGACGTATCTCCAAAACATGCCTTTTGAACACATCAACCGGCTCTACAGGTGCCGAAAATAACCTCTAGTTTATTTTTTACGAACAGGAATAAACAGAAGTCCTTCGGTGCCCAGACAGGATCAAACCGATGTTTTGTGTGCTCAAAAAAGCATTTATTTCAGTCGATGTGTGAGAGCTAACATTGTCGTGGGGAAGAGTTTTCCGCAGTTGGGCTTTCCCAATTTCTTGAAAGACAACTGACAAATAAATTTGCTTGGAACTGCTTCGTGAGCGAACAACTCATGTGGGATTCTGCTCATCTTGAAACACCCATACAGTCGATTGTTGTTTACTTTCGGGTTTATATGGGTAAATCGACGATTCATCACCTGTCAAGATGTCATATACGTGTCTCGAAGCACCGCGATCGTATTTTGTGAACATTTCTCTCGACCAAACGTATCGAACATTTTTTTTTAGCGATCGACAAATTGTGTGGGATCCAAAAACAAAAACAAATCCAATGTATGCTAATCCCACTATATCCTATCAGTCGAAATTTGTCTTGGTGTGATCTACGACCTCGATTTAATTCACATACCATCGATAAACAATGGTCCTTGATGGAACATCATCGTCAAAACATGAATTAAGTTCATCTATGCACTCTCGATGAGTTAATCCATGTCGAAAGTTGTAACAAAATAATCGCTCATTCTACTCGTTCTACATGCATAAGAATATCATTGCATATAATAACGATAATGGAGTGTGTATACTATATGTTTTGATAACAGCTTGTGGTATGCGTTGCCTTCTGACAGCACCCATTAGTTTAATATTTTACAAATCAACCTAATCGGAATAAGCACAAATACGATTTTGTTAATATAGTGATAACGAAGCCATCTACAGGAATTTTAGTATGTCTTTGATCTTCTTCCTAGTACCAATATAAAATCAGTAACCTTTTCGTTAACAATCTCTCGTATTATCAAAGTGTGATCGAAATCAGATGATCGTGCACAAGCCACGAACAAATACCTAAGCATTAACTTTATAGGTATATTGTTAAAATTTGTTACTGGGAACAGAAAAGATGAAATCAGATCTCACCATGTTCGAGATATTAAATCTCAAAACATTGGTTGAATTTCCTACCGCTGAACAACGAAAAATAAAACGCACAAAGGCAGTAAAGCAGTAAAGGCAAAGGTAATTGAACGTATGTTACAGTGTGGTGGGGTATAAAATAAAAGCTGTGGCGCTGCTGACCTTCGCGGATCCAACAAGAAAACAGATGCATGAAAAGACAAAACTAACAACAATAATCGATGAAGCTAAAAGAGAAAAACACCAATTATTATCAATTTATATAAGCGAAGAAGCAAAGTCTGTGCAAATGGAGAGAAACTTTAAAACCGCAACGCAAAAGCACTCGCGAAGCTTTGAAATCGTTTAAACATATTTACAACTATTTCTAAATATCTAAAAATAGTATATATATCTTTATATATAAGAACGTGAATGGACGGATATCGAAATTGAAAGCGAAACCAAAATGGAACTTGTGACTATGGCTTAAAGCCCAATAAAGCGCGAAAGCACTCATTCACAAATGCAAGAATACTAGCCACTTGACTCTAGTATAAGTTACATACATATTCATATAGGTATCGAATATTGGTGCGTATGAATGTACTAAATAATTCCACTCCGCCCGTTATTACACAAGGTGCGTTCCAAAGTAAACAGGATCATTTTTGAATCTAACGCCCCCTGGTGGCGCGGTCTATATGTCGACTGGTGCGTTAGAATCTGCTATCTTTATCGATTGTCCAGTGAGAATTTCATTTGACATTTCATTTATTGGAAGTGAAGTTATTGCGTTTTAAGTGTCAGATTGTTTGTGTTATCGGTGCGAAAATGAGCTTCGAATAAAGAGCCAACATTAAATTTTGTTTTAAAATTGGTAAAACTTTTACCGAAACGTTTCAACTGATGAAACAAGTTTATGGCGATGATTGCCTATCCCGTAGCAGTGTGCACGAGTGGTTTCAACGTTTTCAAAGTGATCGTGAGGACATAAATGACGATCAACATGTGGGCCAATCAAAATCCAGTGATCACCGGAAGATCCATCGAAACTGTGCGTGAATTCATCAAAACTCAGCCGAAATCAACATTGAAATTCATGGAAATGGAATTGGACATTTCCACAACATCGATTTATCGCATTTTGACTGAACATTTGGGCTTACGAAAGATGTGTGCACGGTTTGTTCCGCACAAATTGACTGGCGACCAAAAATTGCTCAGAATCCAACATTCGAAGAACGATTATTTGACCAAAAATCACATTTTAACCACTCCCCGTATTCACCACTCGTATTCTTCCTTTTCGGAAAAATGCATTTGCCCATGAAAGGAAAGCGTTATGCAGACGTAGAGGCCATTCAAAAGGCTTGCACCGGCATACTGGCGGCCATACCAGCCAACGAGCTCAAAACACTCGTTCGACATGCTTTTGGACCGTGCCCAAAGCTGTATTGAAGCAGAAGGAGACTACTTTGAATATATGTAATAAATTGATTTTGCCGAAATAGCCATTTGTTCTGTTTTTTTTTTAAGTCCTGTTTACTTTGGAACGCATCTTGTATACGCTTATATAATAAGTATGTGTGTGCATGGCGTATTGTGTTTTCGTTTATTTCACGCACGTGTCTATTGAATCAACTTTAATGTTTATTACTGTAGAGTTTGCATTGTCGCTAATATTTAAGTATATTTTGTATAGACATAGTATATGAAGAGTAGCGCTTCACGAATTGATCAAAATCAAAACATTCTCTTCAGCAGTCTTCGACCTATTCGAGGGAGCGCCAGACGTACAAAATATGTATCCACTTAATGACATTTCATTCAATAGTTAGCTAGAAAGATGGCAGCAAGAACTACATCCTATAAAAAAACACGTTGGCAGAGGACAATTTATACGAAAGCTTAGGGAAGATGGCGTGGTGCAAAAAGCGCAATCAGACCGATAAAAACTTAAACACGCTGGTGGAGCGGGTGGTCGAGAAGGATATAGGTGACATTATAGAGACCACTTTGAAGCATGAATCAGAGAAGAGTGATCCGGAGATGCAACCCAACCCCGCGAAGAAGCCTGACCTCAGCAGTGAACATAAACTTGAATAAATGCAAGCTCGTCTCCCCGAGCTCCTTTTCAATCTAGAGAGGATCGGATATTATACGGTTTTACGAATATGGATGATTAGCGTTGAGAAACATGATAACGATACTAAGGCCTTTGTAATACTACACATACATCCCGAGTGCAAGCATCAAGGCAAGAAAAGTTATACTGTTAAGGGAAAGTATGCATTCATACATTTTACTAAATTTCTCTTCAGATAAGCTGATGGTGACACTCCTCCGTGCATTACGTTACTTACCCCCGTAGTCTTAGGAAACTACTCTTTAAGCGCCCGACTACCCCTAGGCTAACACTGTGGACTGGGTCCAGTCGGGAATATCAGTAATACCTAGCCAACACACATTTTCCAGGTTGTACGAATGCTACTAAGGCTGTACGAAATAACGTAGAATAGGTCCCCTTCGACATAACGAAGGTCAAAATACTGTAGGCACTCAATGCTTTGCGGTCAGGTGAGCTGGTAAGATTGCTAACCACGCAGTAAATGACGTCAACAATATAAATGTATATAATATGTCGATAGCCAAACGGTAATTAAAGCAATAATGTCACATCGTTTTGTAAATACCTTTAGAAGCAGGGAAGCAACGGGTGTTCTCGTAAACAAAATAGTTGATGAGATTGCCAAGAGTTCCATTCGCTTGAATACGGAGCAATTCAGGAAATACATACTGAAATTTAAAAGGGCTGGCAGTGCGATCAGGAACACCTCCCTTGCTTATGACTGGCCGTATCTAGTACGCGGCTTCGATATATAGGACTCGGTAGTTCAAAAGACTGAAGGAAGTATCAGAAGACAAGTCTTTATTAAATGTAAACTTCAGTTCGTATTAATAATAAACCTCCATTAGGCGTTACAAAAAACATGTAGGTCTATTTATGGCGTGAAAGGTAGCCAGTGTAATCGAACCTATGTACATATCAAGTTCTGGCTCTCAAAGTGACGTTATCTGTCATTTTTGATCAGAATGTAAAAAGCTAAAACATCAGATTTTAATAAAGAAATTTTTCTTGGCAGGAATAAAATAGTGACTTGAAAAGTGTTAGAGTATATCTGTTCCAGAAGATTTAATTGGTTTGCTGAGATTCGTCGATGATTTACTGATTTTTTTCCATAAAATGGTCATTTTCTTGTGAAAGTCCATCAAAACTCCCATTCTTCAGACGGTTTTAAGCAGTATTTTTGGGGATTCACGTGGAGTTATTTCATCAACTGCATCGAATATGGTAAAATTGCAGCATTGCCTTGAATTCCATGCCAAATTTTTTGAAGATTGTATGAAAATACTTTTCATACAGCAATTTATTCCGATCGTTCAGTTTGTATGGCAGCTATACGCTATAAGGGTCCGTTATCGGCCGTTCCGGCAAATGAACAATTTCTTGGCGAGGAAAGAACAAGTTCGAAATTTCAGATAAATATTTCAAAATCTAAGGGACTAGTTCGCATATATATATACAGATGTACATACATACTTTATAGGTTTGCGAAGTTTTTTTTATGATGTAAGAAACATCGGTTCGCCACCACTCCCTGTTCAGGATATAAAAATGACACCACCATAAAAAATAATATAATTTTGTTGAGAATATAAGTTCATAGAGCCGACACGCTTTGCTTTATTGGTAAAAAAAATGTTTTTGCAATTCGCAGACCTTTTAACTTGTAACACAACATTTTTGTGGGTTGAAAATGCACATGAATTTACTTATATATACTAGTATATAAGCAGGTATGTATGTAAGTGTGATTGCAGAAACAACTATCGCTTCAGTTACCGTTCGCTTGATGGAAAGGCATTGACATTGCAATGGCCTTGAACAGGATTTTTAATCGCTTCGGAAATTTACTGTTTCAAAAGCTTTCCGCTTCGCAAGTTTCAAGTCGATACAGATTACTTCATAACTACTACAAAAGAATTGCGAGATGTACGTTTCATAGTACTTAAGACGGCGTGCTGGCTTATCACAAGCTCATTTATGATGAAATATTTTGAATTATTTTCAAGCCGTTAACCTTTGCAAACCTGTTAATTTTCAACCGAAGGAATAGTATGAAAGACGGTTAAAACGTATATGCTTCACGTTGGTCGATCTTCAAAAAATCTTAAATACTAGTATAACAAATTATTTTGAAAAGTGGGAAACCGAAAACAATAAGGGTTATTCAAAAATCTAGTTTTTCTGTCATTTTAACTTTTGTGAGAGTTTTTTTTGAAGTTTCTCTCTATAAAACGATATACATAAGAACAAATTAGTTGAGTAGAACTTATGTTTTTTAGCAATCGAAAAAATTTCTTTGAGGGGATATACTCGTATTTAAACCATCGAACTATGTTTTTTATATACTATATACTAGAATACCCAAAATTAAACTATTTTTTATGACCTGACGTCAGAGCTAAAAGTATCGAATTTCTCGAGTATTTGTTTACCGTTTAGAACATAACATAACTGTCAACCTGACCTTTTTTGGCTTCGATATTCGGCCGATTAATCTTCTGTTTGCAGTTTGTAAGCATAGATCCAAGACTCATCGCCAGTAATAATATGTTTCTTGATATCCTGGTGGTCGGAAAGCATTGCTTCAGAGATGTTAACGGGACATAGTTTTTCGAAAAAATTGAGTGGTTCACTTTTCTTATGCAAATGGTTTTCACTGATCCTTTCGATATTCCAACGATGCCAGTAAGATCTCTGACGGTTAAGCATAAAATCTTTTATTTTATTGACGTGTTGATTATTAGTTGACGTTGATGGCCGTCTTGAGCATGGTTCGTCGTCAACGCTCTTTGAATAATTTGTACCAATCAAAAGACAACACAAAGAATTATCATCGAAAGCCTCTTCCAACATTCTGAACGTTTCAGCGCGAGATTTAAATTAAGAGGTCTTACTATTTTTAGCCCACAGTTGTATATTCTATAATCAGCGTTATAGAAGCCGTGGTATTTATTTATTTGTTCCATGCAGTCGGTCGGCGTCTCATTGTAAGAGAAAAATCTTATCCCACTAATGATAGATTTTAAATGATATACAATTTTCTTTAAAATACTAATAAGGTTCAGTTTGCGAACGGTCATTGTACGACCATGGCCGTTCAGGTCTGTGAACTTAGACAAGGTTCTAAAGTGCTGTGGGTGGCAAATCATTAAGTAACTAAGAATAACTGGAATTGAGATGAGTAAATTCACCGGTTATGGTTAAATATTCAAACTGTTTAAACGCCAGCAATACAGTAAAAACTGTTTCTGCTTCATTTAAATATTAAGGCGAAGCCGGTTTGGGGTTGTGATAGAAGTGTTAAGGAGGCGACGCGTGGCTTACGTAATTAATATTCAATATGCTTATAGACGCTCTGTCAATACGCCGTTTTATTTCATTGCTATTTATTTGTCATTTAATAACAACGTCAATTCTACGCGACCGCTACATCCGATAGCTTTGAGTGCGTGACTGTCACTCGCTGACTTGTATGTTCGAAACAATATCTTAAATTACATAAAGTTGTTTTTAGTTTTTCAATAAAAGACACACCAAGTTAGAGTAAGGGCTTTTCATAAAGATGTGATATCGTCCACCTTCTAATTTTTATACCCAAGAGAGGGTGTATTAAGTTAGCAGGAAGTCTTTATCACCGGGAGGAAACGTCAGAGACCATATAAAATATGTACATATGTACAGAGCTGAGCCGTGTCTGTAAGAGGTATCTTCACGAAATTTGAGAATATTTTTTTCCACAACAACGCAATATTAACAGAGAAAATTTTCAAATCGGACTACTACATAATATAGCTACCATATAAACTGAGCGATCAAAATCCAGTTCTTTTACGGAAATTTCTTTATTTGGCAGGAATATTATAGCTTCGATGCAGCCGAACTTAATATTATTACGTTTTAGATTACGATTACTCTTCATGTATGGTAAAAAAAAAGCTCGGCCAAACATAAACCGTTAAATCAGCATTGTTCGTTAGACACAATGGGAAAATGTTCACGAATTCCAAATGAAATCGAAATGAATACCATAGACATTGTGGAATTGGCTTAGTCGTTAACTTTCCGATGCATAGTCCCAACCAGGTTACCCGGAAGCCTTTTAAATTCAGTCGTCTGAGGCGTTATGAATATTGATATACGCGCACTTCAATCTGATGGGTTATCTATCATCGCAAGATTTTGGAGTAGTAAAATAATAAAGGCACGGCTGTAAGCGTGCTATGCTGAGATTTTTCGGATTTCGTTGAATTAAACAACGACCCCACCATCAATCTCATTACACAGTACCAACTCGATAGACACAGAAATATTTTTGGGGATAGTATGATGATAATAACGGGTGATTCTTTTAAATATTTAGTTTTCAGTCTCTCGCTAACCGCGGCGGTCATTTGCCCGAAATCATTTTAAAAAAATAATGGCAAATTGGTTATAAAACTAAATTATAGGAAATTTATTTTATATGGGAAAACAAGTCATAAAAAACTATGATACTATAATTTTATTTTTATGAAATATGTAAAAAATAAAATCTTGTACAACACGTTACGGTCGTGTAAAAGCATAATTCCAGTGTACAATAACCAGGCGTAGCTTATATTGTTCGGTGCGTTGATGTTATCAAGAACATACTGTTGTTTTGTACGCACATGTATGTACATATGTATGAATTTGCTGCTACAGGTATATGTTCAGCACTTGGCATGTCGATAAATACATACGTGCGTATAGCATGGCCTACCTTTTGGTTTTACCACCCATATTTGGTTAAGGACTCGCGTAATACATCCGTGACGAGACGATTCACATTTGCGAAATGTTTCTTCTTATTTCTTTTTAGAATTCTAAGCTTATCGGCTGTCGTATTGTGCCTAGTAAAGCCACATATTCACTTAGATAAACTTTGTTGCTTGTTGGCATAATGACGCGCATGCTCCCTATGAATAGTAAAATACTTCTGGATCTTCCTCGACAACTTCGACGACTGGTATGAGGATTGGGTATGAATTTTAAGTGAGAATATACATATATGTATATATTTACGTACTGATTTATACATATACATACATATGTATATAAGAATTTCTGTGCGACAACGTCTTTCACTATTTATATGTATATGTATGTACTATGTATATATAGAGCTATCTATATATGTTTTTGCGCACGCCAAGAGATCTTGTCATGAATTCCAATTTGGGCATGAATTCTAATTATTCAATAGGGGTTGGAAAAAGTCTTTAAGTTCTATAAAATAATTTAAAGCCAATAATGAGATATCTGAATATCAATATATATACAATTTACTTTGTAATACAATTCAACTTGTTTGCGGATTGCGCCCCTAGCGTCGGTTGCCCGGGAGGAGGGTAATCGTTGGGTATTATTATTGTTATTTTTAAATGTACACTAAAAAAAAAAATAAATAGAAATAATTTTTTTGAAAATTATAACAGTATATAGCTCCTAAAATCTAAAAACCACCTTGTGTTTGTATTGTATGTGAGTCCAAATTGTCCGCGGCACTTTCTTTACGTATTCAGCCATTGTAAGTCGATTCTCAATGTTAAGGGGGTATTCTGGTCTAGAAGCATGAATTTCAGGTAATTTTTAAAGTGTCGTAAAAAAAATTTATGGTAAAAATATTAATATTTTTAGTATCCATTTTTTATTAGTTGTTTGTTAATTTTAGAAGAGTACAGAAAAAAATTAAAAACTAAAAAAGTAAAAAATTTCAAAAATTATGAGCTGACGAAGTGGGGGGTCTCTAAAAATTTCCACGTGACCATACCCATGATTTCAACCCTCCTAGTTATCTGAAACCAAAAAAAAAATATTATTAATCTAGAATAATATCGCAATGGCCGGAACTACGGAAAGTGCGAAAAAAATTTTTTCAACAAAATGGCGACTGCCTGAAAAAAAAAGTTTTTTTGGATCAATTTTTCTGAATATTTCGAATTTTTTAAAAATAATAAAAATAAAAATGTGGGGATGGGGCTAGTTCCAACCATAGACAAGCCTATAAAGAAGACTCTATACAAATTTCAAGTAAATCGGTCCAGTAGAACCTGAGAAATCGTGGGTATCGTTCCGAAAAAGTCAGTTTTGAGAAAAACGCGTTTAAAGTTTCTCGTAAAGTCTTTTGTTCGATTAGTTCCGGCCGAACCAGTTTGGATGCCGGGTCAGAAAAAATGCCTATATCTCCGAAAATAATTTGATTTTGAAAAAATCCTCTTGTACACATATTCTTGAATAAACTTTGAAAATATAAAAAAAAAATTTCGATTTTTTTAAATTTCTAGACCAGAATACCCCCTTAAGAACTCTTCATTGTTGATACAGTTTGTCAATATAAACACAACAGCGTTAAGAACTGGTATACGTTTAAAATCACTGGTTTTGGTTCTAGTGTCTACTCAATAGAAAATTTCTTTATTCTTGTTCCCAAATAATAAAATTTGTTTTAAGAGTGAGGATTTGATTATTAGCAATTAACAGAATTAACTGTATACTTTAAGTGGGGGTTTATAACTGGTGTAAAAATGGAAATAGCTTTAGGAACTGACAACAGTTCATCTTTGGAACACTGTGAAGGATGAATTTGGCATTGCCCACCTAAAGGGTTTTCATGCTCTGACAACGTAAAGGATGTGGCCGATGTCACTTAATTTTGGGCATTATGTCCATATTGTCGTATATCTCTTGGAGCTCATCGTTCCATCGACTGCGGTATTCGCCGTTTCCAATGCGCAAAGGACCAAATCTTCTGCAGAACCTTTCTATTGAAAACTCGTAACGCCGACTCATCAGATGTTGACATTGTCCATGTCTCTGCACCATATAGCAGGACAGGAATGATGTGTGACTTGTAGAGTTTTATCTTTGTTCATCGAGAGAGGACTTTACTCAATTGCCTACTCAGTCCCAAGTAGCACCTTTTGACAAGAGTTATTCTGCGTTGGAATTAGAGGCTGACGTTGTTGTTGGTGTTAATGCTGATTCCAAGATAGACGAAATTATCTACGACTTCCTTGTCTCCTTGTCTGAAACCTCCCTCGGTACCGAACGGCTCAGAGAGGTCTTTTCCGATCCGGATTAAGCTTTCGGTCAACTTACACAGGCCTATTAGCTTTGCGGGGATGTCAAGTTCCTACCTAGTGGCATGGAGACAGTGCTTTTTTGTGCTGTCGAAGGCTGCTTTAAAATCGACGAGGTGGTGCATATCGATCTTCCTTACACGGGTATTTTCCAAAATTTGGCGAAAATCTGGTCGATTGAAGATTTTCTTGATCTAAAGCCACACTGATAAGGTGCAATCAGTTTTTTGACAATACAACTTTTTACTTGTTTACTTATTTTAGCGTAAGATAATTTAGGAAAATGCAATGATAGTTTATATAAGTAGGTGTCAAAAGTGGGTAATATCGGGTCATAATATTTATAAATTCAAATTTATTGCTAGTCCTTTTAAACCACATCCATAAGGTTACTTCAAAAGGAATAAACATGCGTTATGAAGACATTTATACATGAATGATAAAGATAGATATTGCGCTAAATTTTTACCGTTACCTTTTTGGTTTAGGCTATGACACATGCGACCAAAAATGAAATTAATTATAATGAGAAGAGGCAACACTGAAAACAATTGACAATTTACAAATCATTGGACAGTTTTCTCTTGCTGTCTTTTCTCATTCTTAAATTCATTAAGTCAGGATGGCGCATTCTTATTTGTATCATTCTCGTCTTTGCCTTGATTCTGATCGGTCAGTTTAAATGATTATATTCTACATTGGTCCGATCTGCACAATATGTTTAGATATTTTAAAGTTGACTTGTACAAAACCTCATGAAGACTTATTGCAAAATAAAAGGGTTTTACCTACAAGAATGGGTTTCTGATCGATCAGTTAGAATGGCAAATATATGTAATAGTTGTCTGACATCAACATTATCCAATCAGACATGAAAAAGTCAGTAATTATGACATTCCTCATTGAATGTAACATTATGGCCGATTTCATTTTTGAATAAATAGGGATCAATTATTCCCTCTGCTCATAGAGCACACTAAACCATGATTTTTTGAGTATTTATCGGCATCTCAGTAAGGGATTGTGGATTATCATCACTCGAAATGCGATAATATGGTTTTTTAACGTACCAAAGAAAGCCTCATCACTGAACAAAATTTTCTTATGGAAAATCGGCATCGATGACCATTCACCGAAGATGGGACGCTCTCGGAGGTCGTTCGATTTCAATTCTTGTACGAGTAGGATTTTGTTAGCTTGATTTTGTTAGCTTGAAACCAAGAAGTTTTTTATATTTCGACAGTTAATACATTCAAAAATAATTTTCTAAAATTTCAAATCGATATCATAAATAGCAAAAACGCGTTTTTCTCGAAACAGCATTTTCAAATTTGCAGCGGATAACCCAAAGACTAATGAACCGATAATGATGACCTATCGATTTTATGGTCTAATCAAAAATCGAATTTTAACAGGCGATAAACTTTGTGTTTGTTATTTTTAGATTTCGTCGACAGATAAGACGGGAATCACTGCAGCAGTAGAGAACCTTTTTTTAGCGGCATTGAAGATGTCGTATAACTTAATAATTTAGTATATTGTTTTTCAAAAATTTCACAGTGTGTTCTTAAAAGACATATACATAAATATATATCTGAAATTTTCAAAACAAACAAACTTGGTGAACAACTTAATGTGCCATATTCAGAGTATAATTACCGAAACGACAAAAACTGTGAAAATGGTCACATATAAGCAAAATAGAGCTTTTCTTTCATCCGTTAGGTACTTGGTTTATTCATACTTTTAAAATTTTTTATTTATTATTCAAAATCTTTGCCGGCCCTTTCGAGTAGCGATTCACTTTTAATGTCTTCAATTGACTCAAAACGGTTTCACGGTCATGATATTTGTTGAAAATTTGGCGAAAAGCTCACGAAAAAACAATGCAATACATATGCAACGGTACATTATCGTGGTGTCAAAACCAAAGTTGTCGGCCTATAATTCCGGTCTCTTTTTTACGAATGGCTTCTCGCAAACGACGCATAACACTCAAATAGTATTTCTTGTTAAATTTTGGCCGGCCGGAAGGAAATCGAAATGCACCACACCTCGATAATGGAAGAAAACTGTCAACATAACCTTGATTTTTCGATCGACTTTGACGTGGTTTTTTCGGCTTCGGCTCACTTTTGCCACGTTGTTCGGCTAATTGATTGTATGTTTCTGGGTCGTAAGCATAGATCCAAGATTCATCGCCAGTATTAATACATTTCATGACATAATGATAGAAAGCATTGTTTCACAGACCTTAACGCTTAGACGTGTTTTTTTGAAAAAAATAGTGATTTTTCTTTAACTTTTTAAAAGTGATCAAATGATCTTTCAAAATGTTTTTCACTGAACTTTTCAATATTCTAACGATGCCAGTAAGATTTCTGACTGTTAATCGTCCATTCTTAAGCACAAATCACTTTATGTACTTTCGAAAGACAAGCGTATACTAAACAGTAACGGTTATTTTAATGTGATATTTGGCACAGATATTACTGGCAGTCATACCAACCTAGGAAAAAAATTAAGGAAAAATGGATTTTCCTGCGAAATTTAAAATAAAAAGTCTTACTAAGGATGTTTTGCCCTCGGTATATGCAAGAATTCCTTATTAAAAGATGCTGTTTTTTACGCCTAATGTGACATTTGTACCAAAAATAATGAAATATATTATAATGAAATAAAGATTTCTGATCTTTTGCTTGCCTAAAAATACAAATATTGCACAAAAGACAATCGAATTTACCAAAAATTTCATCACTTTGTATCTTTCTCAACTAATATTTATTTCTTCATAAAAGTCTTCTAAAAAGTTTAGCTAAATAAATCCCTATAAAAATAAGCCTAACTTACCACTCTAAATAAAACAAGAGTTTTCTTTTATAAATAAATTGTTTATTCGTATCAAATATACCGTAAGGGGTGTGGTTTGGAAAGCTCGTCGGATTGTCAAGGTTCATTTATTTTCCATTTCGCTTATACTCTTATGAAGTTCACTGTCTATTACTCCTTTTTCTTCTTTTAATGCTTCAATATTTTGTTCAGTTTTAATTCACGCATATAAATTCGAACAGATATTGTCAAATTGACAGACACTAATGGATCTACTAGGTGAGCAAATGAAATCTGCATAACTGTATAAAAAATATTATATTTACAATGATATAAAATAATCAAACTTTTTCAAAAAATGTAGAAGAAAAACTTTGATAGGTACTGGACGTTTCATCACTCCTTTTTTACATTATACATATATACCATACAAAGAAATTACTCTGTTTTTCTCCATAAGTTGTGAATCGTTTTAACTTTTTGTTCTTATTGGGTAATGTAAATCACATTAACAGATCAAAAATTTATAGAGGTGCTAATGTAAAATATAATAAACAAGTACGGAAGGGCTAAGTTCGGGTGCATCCAAACATTTCATACTCTTGCAACTTGCAGGAATTAAAGTTGGCGAAACTGGCAAAACTTTATGGTAAACAAGGAAGGAAGAGCTAAGTTCGGGCATAACCGAACATTTCATATTTCTGCAACTTGTAAGGAATAATCCCAGGGAAATACCTTCAGCATATTAGCCTGTTAGATATATGGAGGCCTAGGATAAGTTTTCACCTAATTTAAAGTCACTCGGAATTTCGAAAATCCTTATATTAG